>NC_056725.1:1911922855-1912052855 GCF_019279795.1 Protopterus annectens
GGAAAAAAACAGGCAGAGTAACAGGAAACTAAGCCCATTCTGAGGGGAAAAGGTTTATTGTAATCACAGTTCATTACTAAAGTATTCCTATAAAACACCTTAATAAACAACATTGCAGATGCTATGAAGAAAAGGTATGACTCACTTCAGATGGCAAAACAATCTGCAACAGGGAACCAGTGACATCACATAGAGGAATAAAGCTCTATCTACAGCCCAGCTGATCAAGGGATAAAGCCCTAACTACAGCCCAGGTGATCCACGAGATAAAGCCCTGACTACAGCCCAGCTGATCCACGAGATAAAGCTCTGACTACAGCCCAGCTGATCCACAGTATAAAGCCCTGACTACAGCCCAGCTGACCCAAGGGATAAAGCCCTGACTACAGCCCAGCTGACTCAAGGGATAAAGCCCTGACTACAGCCCAGCTGACCAAGGGATAAAGCCCTTACTACACCCCAGCTGATCCACGAGATAAAGCCCTGACTTCAGCCCAGCTGATCCATGAGATAAAGCCCTGACTACAGCCCAGCTGACCCAAGGGATAAAGCTCTGACTACAGCCCAGCTGACCAAGGGATAAAGTCCAGACTATAGCCCAGCTGACCAAGGGATAAAGCCCTGACTACAGCCCAGCTGACAAAAGGGATAAATCTCTGACTACAGCCCAGCTGACCAAGGGATAAAGTCCTGACTATAGCCCAGCTGACCCACAGCATAAAGCCCTGACTACAGCCCAGTAGACCAAGGGATAAAGTCCCAACTATAGCCCAGCTGACCCACAGGATAAAGTCCTGACTACAGCCCAGCTGACACAAGGGATAAAGCATTGACTACAGCTCAGCGGACCCACAGGTTAAAGCCCTGACTACAGCCCAGCTGACCAAGGAATAAAGTCCCAACTATAGCCCAGCTGACCAAGGGATAAAGCCCTGACTACAGCCCAGCTGACAAAAGGGATAAATCTCTGACTACAGCCCAGCAGAACAAGGGATAAAGTCCTGACTATAGCCCAGCTGACCCACAGCATAAAGCCCTGACTACAGCCCAGTAGACCAAGGAATAAAGTTCCAACTATAGCCCAGCTGACCCACAGGATAAAGTCCTGACTACAGCCAAGCTGACACAAGGGATAAAGCATTGACTACAGCTCAGCAGACCCACAGGTTAAAGCCCTGACTACAGCCCAGCTGACCCAAGGGATAAAGCCCTGACTACAGCCAAGGTGACCAAGGGATAAAGTCCTGACTATAGCCCAGCTGACCCACAGTATAAAGCCCTGACTACAGCCCAGCTGACCCAAGGGATAAAGCCGTGACTACAGCCCAGTAGACCAAGGGATAATGTCCCAACTATAGCCCAGCTGTCCCACAGGATAAAGTCCTGACTACAGCCCAACTGACACAAGGGATAAAGCATTGACTACAGCTCAGCGGACCCACAGGTTAAAGCCCTGACTACAGCCCAGCTGTCCCAGGGGATAAAACCCTGACTACAGCCGAGGTGACCAAGGGATAAAGTCCCGACTATAGCCCAGCTGACCCACAGTATAAAGCCCTGACTACAACCCAGCTGACCCAAGGGATAAAGCCCTGACTACAGCCCAGCTGACCAAGGGATAAAGTCCTGACTATAGCCCAGCTGACCCACAGGATAAAGTCCTGACTACAGCCCAGCTGACACAAGAGATAAAGCCTTGACTACAGCCTAGCTGACCCGCAGGATAAAGTCTTGACTACAGCCCAGCTGACCTAAGGGATAAATCCCTGACTACAGCCCAGTTCCAGCTAACCCACCGGATAAAGCCTTGACTACAGCCCAGCTGGCCCAAGGGTTAAAGCTTTCACTACAGCCCAGCTGGCCCAAGGGTTAAAGCTTTCACTACAGCCCAGCTGACCCAGGTTTAATTAGTGGCTTGGATGTCTGATGCACTGTCACAGAAGGATGGGTAGTCCCATCCTGAGGTGGCAGCATTAATTTAGTTGTTTCCTTCAGGGAGGTGTGGTCCATGGAGGAGAATATCCTTTAGATGTAACAGGCAAATGCAGGAGACAGGGATACCAAGGAGTAAGTTATAAATGAAAACATGCTCCAGTGATGCCTTTAGTTTCTGCATCAGCCTGAGTCTTAGACTGGAGATAGTCCAGGAGTGATAGGATAAGCTGGTAGAACAAGCAGTGAACTGGTGAACTGGGGTAGCTGGAAAGAACGAAGCAAAAGGGGAACAAAAAACTCTGCAATAGAGCTGCATAAGGAGTGATATGAGTCACAAACAGATTGTCAGATTTGTAGGAATGGTCACAAATATGGCACGGCTGACTCTCTGCAAAGAAGTTCTAAGCAGTGCATCTGAGAAGAAGAATGTAAGGAAGAAGTAGTACCTTACTGGATGGAATACTATAGTAACAATCTAGGTGAAAAGGGGCATGGGATTCTCACATCACATAAGTTGAAATCAAGCAAGCTGAGTAAGGAAACAGTACAGGGGACTTACAGGATATGAAGGTGCATAAGAGGAAGAGACATATTAACAACATAAATAAGTTACTGTCTTTATGTGTGGCCCAAAAGATCCCAACCTGAAGTACTATACGTAGCTCTGGTGATTCTAAATATGAAGGTAATGTATAGAATGCTAACAAATGCTTTCTGTTTCTGAGCCTCAGACCAAGCTCAAGAACATGAGAACACAATTTGAAGACTGAGCTTGAAAATCAGTTAGGTGATGCATGAAAGCAGTTTCACATGGAGGACAGTGGTCTTGAAACAGTCTTTGTGATAAATCTGTGAGGTGATAATTATTCTGAAGAGTCATAATGTATGTTAGCCAGGATCTTCAGTTTAAGAGCTGCAGGAAATAAGACATGCTGCTATATATACAGGGTCTTCTTCTGTCATAATCACCATTCTATAAAAGGTGGAAAAATTCAACATGTAAGGTTTCTGGGAGAGAAACCGGTTGAAGCAGAAGGTCACTAGGCATAACTAAGTGCTAGGGTTTGGCATAATGGTTAAGGTGTTTACCACACAAACAGAGTACAGGGTTCAGCTCTCACCTTTGAGGGAAACTGGAAAGGTTTAAAATGGCCTGCAAGGGCAGTTAGCCTAATACTTAACTATGAACAGCAAAAATAACAAAGGATATTCCGAATAGGAGGATTATAAACCTGCATTTGGCAGCAAAGGTAGCACAGTGGGTTTAGAGGCACATTACAATGCAGAAATAGAGAGGGGAAGTAAAAAGCAGTAGTTAGAAATAAGGAGCAAAAAAGCTAATTATTAATTGTCGAGAGGGTACTGAGTGAAAAACACAATATGACCAAGTAGGAAGTCATCAGAAGTTTGTATTTATTAAATACAAAATAGAGTCTTTGTAAATACATTACAAATGTTTGTAAACTACTAAAAATAAAACATGGTTGTTCAAAAATCAAAATACTCCTATGGACAAAAGTTTCTAAACAAGCAAATGCTTTTATACTATCCTGGTAATAAATTTAAATATTTCATGGGCTTCAACTTTACACAGTTGATAACAAATTTAACTAGACCTAACAAACATAAAGGCAGTGACTCACTTCTAGACTGGATACTTGTCTCCAACCCCAACAAAATTTCAACAGTAGGAACTCTCTCTTGCAGTATGAGCAACCACCATCCAGCCTTTATAATTTGTACAACCAACACAACACCCTCCCAACACCTAATCAAAGACACCAGAAATCTAAGTAACTTTAACCCAACAGTTTTCAGTAAAACCCTTAGAACTATTAACTGGAATATTCTAAAACTCTTGCCACTCAATGAGCCTGTTGAGTTCTTTAACTCCACATTCCTGACAATCCTCAACAAACTAGCCCCACTGAGACAAAAAAGGGTCAAAATTAAGTGTGCCATATGGCTTACTAAACCAAACAAACAAACTATGGATGCCAGGGACAAAGTATGGAAGAAATGGCAAAAGTATAAAAATCCCACCAATCTACTACAATTCAGGCAGCTATGTAACCAAGCAAAGTGCCTGATCATTAATGATAGAAAGGAATACTATCCAAAACTTCAAAAAAATCACAAGCAAAATCCTAAGAAATTCTGGAACTCTGTCTCATCTCTAACTGACCCTGGTACCAATAATAACCCATGCCTATCCCCCGAGAAAACTGGCAGTGAAATAACCACACTTTTCAATTCACATTTCATAGATACCATAGCCAAATTCACCACTACTTTTCCCAGCACTAATGCTAGCTCCTCTTCACTATCACATCCCTTTCCTGAACCCAAAACCAACTCTTCTACCTTTTCTTTCTCCCCCATTCCTATCTCCACCATAACTAAACTTCCCCTCAAACTGAAACCTGGTTCATGTGCCCCTGACAACTTACCCCCAGAATATCTCCAGATGTCAGCAAGATCCATTGCCTAGCCCATCAGCATACTTCTCAATAGGTCTCTCCAATAGGCTTATGTTCCTGCAATATGGAAAAAAGCATTTATTTTTCCACTCCATAAAGGCAGTAACAATACAGATATAGCTAACTTCAGACCCATTGCTATCCTCTCTCCTATCTCCAAAATTCTTGAAAAATGCATTCACCACCAACTTCTAGACTATCTACTACTAAACAAACTCCTTTCCCCAACCCAGCATGGGTTTAGGTCTGGCCACAGTACTACTACTGCCCTCATTTCCTTTATGGGCATGGTCAATCAAGCTAGAAATAATGGTAAATTTATATCTTCTATCTTCCTTGACCTTTCAAAAGCATTTGATACGGTCTCACACCTCCTACTCAGCAAACTCTCCACCCTCAGCATCTCCCATCAGGCCATAAACTGGTTCACAAGTTATCTAACAGATAGACAACAATCATCCACTAGATGGCTCAATGCTTTCTCTCCATTTCTTAACTCCTCTAGAGGGGTTCCCGAAGGCTCCATTTTAGGACCTCTACTATTCGGTATTTTTATAAATGACTTCCATACCAACCTTAAACATGGACTTGTTGTAAAATACGCAGACGATTCAGCCATTATTTGCTCTGCTAAATCAACAACCAAACTCCTGCAGATGAGCCAGAATGCCATTACCACCACCGAAATCTGGATGGATAATAATCACCTAGCCCTAAATCCAAACAAAGCTAAATTGTTACTATTCACCCCCAAGAAAAACCTCTCTGTCAACAAGACAGATTTCATCATCCACTCCCAAACCAACTCTACCATAGAGGTTGTCTCCCACACCAAGTTGCTAGGAGTCATCCTCGATGAAAACCTGACATTTGACCTCCACATCCATACTAACATAAAAAAAAAACTGTAAGCTAGGCACCCTTTACCGACAAAAATACTATCTTAACTGCTCCATAAAACGAACTCTCTACTTAACCTTTCTCCTACCTTCACTCATTTATGGTGCTCCCCTCCTCACCAATATTCACTCCACCCTAAAAACCAAGCCTGAATCATGTTACAACAAGGTAGCCAAGTTTACAACCAACGCAAAACAGTCTTCCCGTCATTGTATTGCCTTAAAATCACTCAACTGACTAGAACTCCCACATCAGCTAACCTACCTGCAGCTCATCACAGTTCACAAAATAATTTACAAACCCTCAGACTGCCTTGCCCTCTCTTCCATATTAACCTACTACCACCCAAATAGACCACTCAGATCCGAAAATCAACTTCTTCTGCAAGTAGACATACCCAAACTTCCTGCTGGCAAATTGCTTTATTCTTTCTCTATTGTCAAGCATTGGAACCTCCAGTAGTATCTCTTCCTTCAAAAAAATCTCTGGGGCATCATCTCTCCACCCTGTGATAGTGCAATTGTCTCAGCTCGCACCCATCCATAACCTAACTATCTATTCTAAGCCTCTTTCTACTAAAATTTACATCCTTACCCCTGCAAACTTTCATTTCTCTAGTCAAAACAACTACTTTATCTCTGTTTCCTCTATCAACCCTCACCCTTTCATCTATCCACATCTCTCTCTTTCCAATCTTCTATCTATAACACCAGCCTTTGGTATACTGCCAAGATACCTTTTTCTTCAGTATACTGCCCCTATAGTACTATAATTTAATCACTTTACTAGTTTGTGACTTTTACCCACTAGAAATCTGTACATATCGGGCATTTGCACATATTGACTTTTGTATCCGCGGTGGTGCAGCGGTAGCATTGTTGCCTCACAGCAAGAGGTTCTCCCATTCGATTCTCAGCTAGTGTGCGGGGAGTGCCTTCCGTGTGGAGTCTGCATGTCCTCCCCACGGGTCGAGTGGTGTTCCGAAAGACATGCATGAATGGGCATGCTTTCGTTGAAGGTTGGGCATCGAGCTGGCAACTCGACACCATGAAAAGCTACTGCCAATCATTAGCGGACCGGAGTTCCACTGTGGCGACCCCTAACCGGGAAAAGTCAAAAGACAACAACAACATCTTACTGTCGGTTTTGCAATATTGTTTGAATATTCAAATTGTTTTTTTTTTTACTTTTGTATATTACTGTCTGTTTTGTAGTATTGCGTGTACATTTGAATTGTTTTATTTTATATTTTATGTATTGTTATATTGTGGAGCTTTTCTCCCTGGGCCTCCACTGAAAACGGGTTCCTTTGGCCCAGTGGACTTTCCCAGCAAACAAATGCCAATAAATAAAAAATAAATAATGGGAAAAGTTGTTTTCAGATAAAATGTCAGTATCAGGTTGCTTATTATGGACTGTTCTAGATGTAAGCTCTAACTCATCAGCATCTTCACTATACTGTTTCACAAAATACAATATTCAGTTAATATACAATTTTCATTACTTACAGGTAAAACTGAACTATTTATATCTTGCATTGTAAGGCTTTAAGTTGTATAAATGTGCGTATTACTTTTTTGTTCGTCTAACTCGTAAAATAGACTAGTCCTTTGAAAGAATAAATTCTATAGCCAGCCTTTTGTAGCCTGCATATTTCTTCATTTCATTCTTACAGCCAGTCATTTTTTTATTATATTACCTAGTTTGTCTCAAGGCTCAGTAATGAAATGAATTTTATTTCTGAATTCATACTTAAATCATGGGCTAGCTGATTATTTTTTCTAAACAAAAAACATCTTTATTAAATTATCGCGTATGACGTAGGCAATTGTACATTTATATAAATAAAAATAAAACACATTGACATAATTTTAGTTGTAAACATTATACATCACAAACCATATTGACATAATTTTAGTTGCAAACATTATACATCACTTTTAATCTACCAGTCATTGTCAAACATTACATAGCTCATTCAAATCCTGCCTTCTTTTAAACCTCATTCCTCCACTGTTTGTATTGTTCCCACAATTCCTATGTTTTTCTATGCAATTTTCTCCTACCCTTTTCTAAAGATCCCTAGCTGATTTTATCCCTGTTATGGAATATATTATGCATATTACCCATAGCTGTTAAAGTAGACTGAATGACTTTCAACAAATCAATTTCTATTCTTTGATTTGGCAACAAAACTGCTTTTTCAATAGGAAAGCGCTATTAGTGAAGCTTTTTTGTACACTGGCAGTAATTCAAAGTATCTGTTTTTTTCCTCATGGTTGTGTGAATATAACGCTAGGGATGCAGGGGTCTTGCCATTGCAAAAAAAATGTGTATGTGCTTTCACAAAGTAGAAGCTTCATCCATTTTGTTTCATCCAGTTGAATTTTTACTGAGTTTATTCTCAATAAAATGTAGGTGAACCATATTATACTCATCTATATTCTCAACATTTATTTATTTTATTTTATTTATTTTATTTTACATTTGTTCACCGGGAAAGTCCGACTGGACACATGTCCATTTTCATCAGAGGTCCGGGGAGAAAAGCTCCAATTAACAGAATACACACAAGGAACAATATGTATACATATAATAAAAACAGATATACAATGTAATGTATGAATCACACAAGAGACTCTAAGTATGCATTACAATGTCCTAGTAGTAAATATATATATATATATATATATATATATATATATATATATATATATATATATATATTTTTTTTTTTTTTTTTTTTTTAAATAAAACTGTTAATATGTACATCTGTAAGTTTACAATTCTGTGGAGACAATAGGGAATGAACTTGCAGCATATTTTAAAACTGTTGGTAGAAATTACAATAAATAATTCAACTGAGATGGATTAACAAATGTCAACACTATATCTCTGTGTAGAAATATAGGGACAGTAGATGTGTTTTCTTATTGTTTGTGGTAACTGTAGCTTTGTATAGAGTCAGAAGGATGAATAGAAGAGAGCTGTCATCAATAGAGATGTAAGAAGTGAATTTAACTAGGGGAAGTGAATTGAAGCATAGCTACTTTATCAGCCGTGTGTACAGCATGGACATATCCATTTCCTAAGCAGATGTTTTTTTAATGAAGGTTTAAATAATGTATGGGATGATAGGGAGGTGAAAGTGTGTGTGGTAGGGCATTCCAGAGTTTACCTATGAAGTTAGAAAAGAGGGAGTCCCCTGCTTGATTTTTAGTGGTGTTAGTTTGAATAAGGTTTCTTTTTGATGAGCGAAAAGGTCTGGCAGAAGTATAGAATTGCAGAAGTGTTAGTAAGGCAGGTATTTTTTCAGGGTCTGAGCAGATTTTGTGGGCCATTAATAGTTGTGTGTAGTTTAAGAAATGTGAAAATTCCAACTAGTTGAGTTGCCTTAGTGCTAGGCAGTGATGAGACCTAGCAGGTGAGTTTGTGGCAAACCTTGCTATTTTATTGTAGCAGACCTCAAGTTTTTGAAGTTCAGTTTTTCTAAGGTTAGTGAGAATGGGTGCTGTATATAACAAGGTGGAAAGAAGATGGGTTTGGGCTATTGCAATTCTGGTGTTTTTAGTGAAAAAGTGTTTATTTCTGTGTAGTTTGCACAGTTTTTTTGTGTACTTTTTTAATTGTCCGAGCTATGTGAATATCAAATCTAAGTTTATTGTCAATTTCTATTCCTAGTAGTTTAATGTGTTGAGATGGGGTTATGCAGGTGTTATTGTGTGAGGTGATTTGGAAAGTGTAAGGAGAGGGAAGGGATTTGTTGGGGTAGAATACTAATAGTTTGATTTTTTAGGGTTTAAGGTTAATTTAGTGTTTGTTAGCCAGGACTCAACTTCTTGAAATGCTTTCTGGGTGAGAGTTTCTAATTCAGGTAGGGATGGTGCAGAACAGATCACAGTAGAATTGTCTGCATATTGGATAAGAAACGCGTGATTGGTGGCAAGATGATGATTGTTGGTAATTGGAGAGAATAGGAGTGGACCTAATATAGAGCCTTGTGGGACACCTAGTTCAACAGGTAATAAGGGTGATTGGGTCTATTGCAATATTACCAACTTACCAATTTTTTTTAATGTAACATAGGCAATTTATTCTTCAGGAGCAGCAGGCATTGACTTTACATATGAAAAACTGAAATATAATGTTGTTTGCTAGCAGTAACCTCTTCATTAGTTGCATATCTCTTTAATGTGGAACTATTCAGATGACTTTTACTTCTGCAAAGATTGTACATATTGACTGATATTGGTGGATTATAATGACAGAAGTTTGAGTGGTCTTTTATGGTTGAAATATTCGGAAATGGGTTTTGTCATTATTGGCTCATACTTTTTTTGTCATTGTTTACTGGAAAAAAGTTCAAAACTACTAATTTAGAACACAATCTATCAACTGGTTCTGTATTATACAAGGAATATAATTTAATACAATGAAGAAAGTGAATCAAAAACACATGCAAGTGCGCATGGTCCTAAACATGTGTGCAATGGGTCTATGGTTTGAAAACAGTCCACCACTGGCCAGATGCAGTTTCTTTGAATGTAGGTTTTAATGCTGTTTTAATGAATGAGAGAAGTTTACTGTTAATGCTAAGTCTGTTTTCATTGTTAGACTCTATTGTTTTGTTTAGCAAATGTCTATCAGTGTTTGTACTATAAACTTTGAAATAAAAGTTTTAAATGAAATCTAAATATCTGTAATTATTGTAGACTAAACAAGAAAATAGTATGCATACTGACAGGTATGAACAGTGTTTATGGTAACTGGGGAGAAATAGCCAAGGGACAATGTAAAGGCTGCGGGGAGGGGGGGCTGCTTTGGGGGGGGATAATCAATTACCCTACCTTGAACATGATCCAGGTCTTCGTGGAGCAGCAATAAGCTTGATTTTAATACAAGGAAATTCAGTAGCTTATGATTTTGGAAAAAATATAAATCATTTAATTATAATAGTAACAGGCAAGTACTAAAGAAAGACTATAAAGTTAGGTATTTAGGTTCATTTTGTGCTAATGGGTCTAATTTTGACCTAAATATAACATCCACAGCTAGAAAACAATTTTGAATGCACTGTATAATTTGAAACACCATCTCCAATCAAATAAGGAAGTGATCATCCCTCCCTACACATTCTTGTTAGGTCCAGTCATTGATTTTAGCATAGCTGTCCACAGACTGCAGTTGTAAAGATCTTGTGCAATTCAGGAAGTACAAAGGCTCATAAAGAGAAGATCTGATGGCTTCAGTGATTAGGATTACTCTTCTAGGCTGAATGACTTTTACCCTCTTCTAGTCATATAGGTCCCTTTGACATGTTTTCAATGATATGTCCAGCCTTGTACTCTTTAAAAATCTTTGCCTTGGGCATGAAGGGAAAGTAACAATTCTCATTCTGGGAATCGTAGGCCTACAAATAATATACATAATATCTCATGTACGGGTAGATACATTACCAAGTGCTATGCCTCTGGAATAAGCATTTTCATGGTATTGTATAAAATGTCTCTCTCCCCTTTCTTTTAAAGGAAGTTTAGATATTTACATGGCAGGATGAAAATATGAATATGAGATAATGTTTGTCAGCTTCTTGAACGTCAGTAAGTCATAAGCTTTATTTCATAATCTGTCAAGCTATAAACTATAACTATGCCATTTACTCTGTATGCATACATATGTTTTCAAACGTGCAGAGGAAATACATGAAACAAGCCTCCTCACTGATTCATTTCTGCACAGTCAAACGAATGCAACAGTTAGTTGTGGTATACAATAAAATTATTTGAAAAGATGAGATTTTTTTACTGGTTTGATTGTATAACAATAACAATCACTGCCAGGCCCACTACTCGTGAGATTTTGTGCACTCCAAGTATCATTTACCCCTGAAGGTAGACAGTTCCAGTTGTGGGTAAAACTGAGTTATAAATGGACCCAAAACTGATCCTTGCAATTTTCTGTGGGGAAATAGGCTTTCAGAAGACTTCATCAGGGAAAACCTACTAAAGCACCTGCAGTTATGAACATGCCCATTGAGTATGGTTTCATCCAAGTGCCGCTCATATCGCTACACAAGTGAAGTGTTTTTTTGTAATTTTAGCTTACAAAACTGATACGACTACACCTGTTTTAAAAGGCTTTATATATATTTCATCTGACTGTTGGGTGCTATGCAAATCTGGGATACAGTAAGGTTCATAGGTTCATAGGTTCATACTAGGCTATCTGCCCTAGGGCATTTATAAGCCTAGCCAGAATGTGTTTGGCTTTCGCCACCCATTTTAAATTTATTTTGCTATGCCCTTTTTCGAGGTTAGTATACTGTGCCTCTATCTAACAGTGACACAGAAGTGATACCCGGGTTAAACCTGCGATCTCCCATCCACTCATCAAGATTCCTCTTGAAGAGAGTCAATGAGGGACTCTGCCTAACCTGGACTGGGATTTTATTCCAGAGTGAAGGGAGCCTCTGGGTTATGAATCTGTCCTCCAGCATGTCCTATTTATTTCAGTGCTGAGGTTCAAGTCTCTCGAGCACGTAGCTCGATGGGATTTGGATTTTCTGAGGTGCAGCATGTCCATTAATTGCGGGTTGGACATGGCTTTATACGTCAGGCACAGATCGCCTCTGAACAGGCGGTATGCCACTGAGTAGAGCTGAAGTTTCTTTAACCGGGCAGCATATGGCATCTGTTTGAGCCCTTTGATCCTCTTGGTGAGGTACTTTTGGGGTCTTTCCAGTTGCTGCAGGTGTCTGGTAAGGTACATCCCAAAAGGAGCATTGTACTCAATTATGGGCCTGATGAGGGATGAGTAAAGAGGCACGATGACCTCCCTAATCTAGATGTGAATCCCTTCATGATTAGGTGGGCTATATAAAATGTTTTTCTAACCACTTTGGCCACGTGGTTGTCAAATGAGAGATTGCTATCAACTTGGGTCCCCAGGTCCCTAATTACTTCTTCTGTACTTAATGGATTTCCACCTATGTGGTAATTTGTGGGCACTTTGTTTTTGCCAAAGGGGATGACTATACACTTTTGGCATTTAGCTTGAGGCCATGGCACTGGCACCAGTTGTCTGTTTCTATGAGGCCCTTTTGGAGGATGCTTGTGTCGGCTGGAGAGTCGATTATTGCACCCAGTTTGCAGTCATCTGCGAACTTGGTCAGCCACAGTCCTTCCGTGTTGGCCTGTACCTCCGAGAAATATATACCGAACAAGAGAGGTCCCAGGACTGAGCCTTGTGGGACACCACTTGTAACTGGTTTGAGTCTGACATGGCTCCAGCAATTCTAACCATGTGGGTTCTGTCCTTGAGCCAGTTTGCAATCCATCTAGTGACATAGGGGTTTATATTTAAGCTGGTGAGCTTATCTATAATGCCCGAGTGGGGTATTGTATCGAAGGCTTTGCGAGGTCCAGGTAGGCTGTGTGGACCACCTTCCCTCGTCAATGGCCTTGGTGACTGTTTCAAAGAAATCAACCAGGTTTAAGAGGCAGGATCTGCCCTTAACAAAGCCGAACTGGGTAGGATCCAGTGTTTGTAGGTCCCCAATATCTTTATTTATGAGGTCCATGATGATCCTTTCCATAGCTTTGCAGACCAAGCTAGTCAGGCTTATGGGGCGATAGTTTCCAGGATCCGCCGAGGCACCACCTTTATGGAGAGGGACCACTGTTGCTGTACGCCACTCTTTGGGCACATATCCTGTAGTAAGGCTGAGATTGAACAGTAGTTTTATGTTTGGGTTTAGCTCTTCTTTGAGTTCATGTAGGACGCAGCCGGGACACCATCTGGTCCCATTGATGCTGTGTTTTTGCTTTGGAGAGGCGGCTCTTACCTGAGCATCTGAGATGTCAGGGGCAGCACTCTGCTGGGATAGATATTTGCCCTTTGGTGGGAGGGGAGAAGTTTGCGCTGAACCTGTCAGCTAGGATGTTGGCAATGTCTGTGGGTTCGGTGTATTTTTGTCATTTTGGACTAATTCTGAGCATATCTGGGAATTACCACCCAGGTTCCTAACATAACTAAAGAAAGCCTTGTGATTATCCTTAGTATCCTGTGCAATTTTTCTCTCGAAGCTGGCCTTAGACAATTTTATGTGTGCCCGTAGTTTTTTGCTAATACTGATCAGTGATGCCTTCCCTTTTTGGGATTTTGCTTTTTCATTTAGTAGCTTCCTCCTTCTATTGTATAGTTTGTTTATGGCTGGGGTCCACCAGACAGGACGTCTGCCTTTGGAGGATTGGGTCTTGGTTTTATTTGGGATCGATGATCCATGCATTCCTGAAGGTGTTCATAGAATGCATTTATAAAGGATTCCGCCGTCTTGGGTCTATTTTCCACGGGCCGGGGCTTTGAAGGATTCCACCTCAATTTTGAGGAGTGTAAAATTTGCTTTAGAAGTTTTTCACTGTGGTTTTCTGGGCAGGGGGTGGGGTCGGGATGTGAATATCCAGTGAGATTAGTTTATGGTCTGATCTTACCAGTGAGGGACACACTTCTGGTCTGGAGCATAGAGTCCCCATGTTGGTGATGATCAGGTCCAGTATGTTTTCCCCTCTTGTGGGAGTGGTAACAAGTTGTTCCATAGCATTTGAGTTTATAAATTCTAGGAACCTTTGGGCTAGGGTGTTGGAGCTAGAGTAATGCTCCCAGTCTATGATTGGGTAGTTGAAGTCGCCCAATATAATGGTGTTTGGAGAGACCTTCATATTAAAGAAAGCTGTCTCTGAAGTAATTATACAGAAGATGACCCTCTACTCCTAATGATTAACACAGTTCCTAGAGAAGTGCACATGTTATTGCTTTGACAAATTTAAATGGTTTGAAAGCTTTCACCAAAATGAAGGTAGGCTTCATTTGCTATGAGAAAGAGCAGTTAGCTGCAAATTAAGCCTGTCTTAAATGGAATTTTTCCGAGTTGTAGTAACAAAGCTTGCTGGTGGGGCAGTGACTTAGCTAGTCAGATATAGTACTCATGCCAGTGTTATCCTATCTTAATTGAAAAGAACTGAGAAGAGAGGTAGGTAGAATAGAGACAGGAAGAGAATCTGAATAGTTCCTGTTGCTGAACAATTGCCACTTTAGCTTACATATCCTAATCTACTTTTTCGAAGACAAGCTTAATCAAAATTATGGCAGTTCCACTGAAATGTTCTTATCAATAAGGGACTTAAGAATTAAAAATAATTTTGTCATTTTTACATATACGTGTCTGAAAACATATGCAGAGCTCACAGAGTGCTGACACAGCCAGTCAAGAAACAGAAGCCTTAAGATGAAGTCCTAATGAGTCCCATTTGAATTTGAAGAGGCAGGATAAGAATCATTCTGCCTGAACTAAGTAAATAAATAACAGTCCCCAGTATATGTATCTCCAATCAGAAGGGGATAGTTGGATCTCAAAGTGTAAAGCAAAATTAAATGAGAGTAATGCACAGCATTTGTTGATCTGTGAAGTAACAATTATATGAGAGGGCTGAGTAATACCACCAGTCAGAAGGTGTCAGGATATCTAGGTACAGGGAAAGTGAAATGAGGGTAATATACCCCAGAGAAGACAGCATTTCCTTTTTTTAGAGCAGGCAGAGTCTGATCAACCTCATCCTCCTAAAAACAGATTGGTATTGGGACAGAAAAGAAGAAAATACATAAACAAAGAAAATCTGCAAGTCTGGCATAGACAAGAGTCTCTCACACATTAGCAAAGGAGGAAGAGAGAAACACTTTATATATTTTCACAAGATGAATGGCTAAATCCTTCAGAAACAGTAACACCTCAATGACTTTAGGGGGCCTGATGGACATCATAAATAGAAATGGACTTTTTCTGAAAACTGACTAGAGGGGTGAAAATGATTAGTGCTGATTTACAAAGAAGGTTATTAATCCTATCCATTTACTGAATGTAAAGAGGAAAGGGGCTCTTAGAATTAAAAATACAACACTCCATGGAGAGTAAGTGAAAATTGGTGTATGATAATAGAAGAATAAAGAGAATGGAGTGTAGAAGAAGATACTGAGGATGGATCTACAGGCATGGGTGAGATGTAGTAATATATAGATAGTAGAAATGAGTGCTGGTGAATGATTAAAAATGCTGAGTTATGTTTTACAATGGGTTAATGTCAGAAAATGTAAGCAAAATCCACAGGCTGGCAGCTGTCAAAGAACCATGAATTTGTAACTACAAAATCACTAAAGGCAAATGTGTCTTTAACAGACTTTCACGGGGAAAATCGTTCCTTTTTTAAATAATTTAATGTACATTCATACAAAATAATGACATGATAGTTTACTTGTTCTTATACAACTGTTTGTGAACAGAATAGCTGGTTTACCAAATGCAGTTAGCCTCCTGGGAGACATGCCAGCATTTATGCAGGAAAAATGCCAGAAGGATGAAGCTGATTTACTGAAGTGGTAAACTAATGGATAAATCCAATTGTGCTGTAGTACATTTCTGCACAGAGATGATTCAGGATACAACACGACAGTACAACACATTATTTTCTCAATACTGGTTGTGAAAAACAATGGGTCAAATGGACCTGTTACAGATAAAAAAGCAACTAATATAATCAGGCAGTTGTATATATTTATAAAGGGTGCTATTCTTTAAGCCAGTAAACTTTACTAGTATAGTATTAGTCATTTTAATGATTAACAGAGATCCTAGAGCAGCACAGACTTAAAGCAAACCACATATGGACAAAACAGACCAGACATTGTTAAGCTTTGACAAGCACACAGGCATGGAGCCAGTGCTGGCTGTTTGACATTGCTTTTAAAATATGCTAAAGTACTTGAAAGAGGAGTGTGAGTCTGGATTACACAAAGAGAGAAAAGTTAAGAAATTTATTATGCCGACTTACATTGCCAAATATAGAGAACAGATGGCCAACATTTTATTGGGACACAGTGCTAAGATTAACTCAATAAAGCAACATAAATTTTACTGAACTAAAACAAAAATTATGAGAAGACCTTTTCTTTGATGGGTAAAAGGCATTTAAGCCAAACGGCAACAGCAGTAGTTTAATAGTTTAATTTCTTTCAGATTTAGTACAGAGAATCAGGTCATAAAATTCAAACTAACGGTTTGTGCATTAAGTTTAGCAGAGGATAGCTAAGTGACAGGTGGAGAAATTCGATTTTTTTGTTTTTGAGGAATGAACAACTTATCCAGATCACTCTAATTTATATTCCCAGAATAAGTACTAGCGTTTGTTCAAGGAATTGCAGAGCAAACAGGGAAGACAGGACTGATTCCTCAAACTGGAGATCTTTTAAACACCAGCACATAAACATCATCTGGAGGTTGAAGAAGGAAAGTGTACTAATGAGGATACAAAACATGGGCTGCTCGTTAGACAAGCAGAACTATTTCTTAATGAGTAGCATGTATCAGTAGTACCAAAAGGAAAGGGGAGAGGAGGAGGAGGAAGAAGAAGAAGAGTCTGGGATTTGCAAATGGATAAAACACTGAACAAAGAACATGCATACAGGAAGCAAGGTAAAAAATGTATAGTTACTATTACTTCCATTGATAATGTGAGTAAAATAATACTGGCCTCTTGTTGCAATGGTCCTTCAATCCAGGGTAATCAAACACTTCTACTGAAAAAAAATGACAGCACCCTCCACTGACACAGATGGGATCCATCCTGGTTCATCCATCACTGTAGGGACAAGATTACAGCTCCCCTCCAACAAATATACAATCTTTGTATAACACAAAACACTATACCAGACATATGGAAACTGACTGCAATTAACCCCATTTTAACCAACCCATCCCCACAAAATCTCTCAGTGCTGTCCAGTCTTCATCCTCTCAATGCTTGGCAAAACCTAGAAAATTATTTATCCAAAGATCACCCATCACATAAGCAACTGCAATCTTTTCTTCAACAAACAACATGGATTTTGGCCCAATTGCAGCATATTTACAGCCCTGTGGACACCAACAGATGAAATTCTTCTAGGAATGTTTGAGAGGCAGCTTATAGGGACCATTTTTATTACTCTTATGAAATCATCTGATCTAGCTAATCACAACATGCTATTACACCACCTATTTAAAAAAAGCATTAGCTCTGATGTTCTACCATGATGTAAAAGCTATTTGTCAAGCCCTCATTTAAGTGTCAAACACCATGGCTTACTCTCCACTGCAGCAATGTTTAAGCAAGGATTCCAGTAAGGTTCCATATTCATCCCACTAACATATCTTTCAATCTCTTAGAGCAAGAATTCTGGACAAAGCCGAGATAATGGGGGGGGGGGGGCAAAGGCCAAAAATTAGGGACAGATTTTAAATATTGTTCTTATAGAGTTAGAAAGTTGCCAAAATAACAAGTTTTGCATTAGCATGCATTTTCCGAAGGATATGATGCTTTAAACCAAATGTCTGCCATTATTTAGGGACTTAAATCTTCAATGCCTTGTCAGAAAACCAGAAACATGAGGCGCAAACCAAAAATATTAGATAAAAATGTGCACATTCTGTGAAATTCTAGCTGGTTGAGAGAAATGCCAGCTACTTTTTTCAATCTACATCAACAAGCTATCCCTGGATCTTCCTTACCTCATCCTCTTACTATATGCTGATGACATGGTCCTATTCCTTTCAAACTATTCTATTATACTACTATAAAAACAACTATAATCTGACTTCCTCTGCCCAATCATCTGGATAAATAACAACACAAAGTCTGCTGCTCATCTTCTGTGAAACAAAAACTATGCTTTATGGAACCAGCCACAACCTGACAACCCAAAATCTACTGCTCATCTCCTAGAAAACAAAAGCTATGCTTTTTGCAACCAAACACAAATTGATTGAGAACTCCTCTGCTTTACAAATTAATATCAACAGATCAATAATACTACCACAGAAAACACTATCTCATTTAAATATCTAGGCATCTGACTACTACCATCTTTCAATTTCACTGCCCTCCTAGACAACATAAGGGAAAATATTAACTCATTATTATTGTGGGCCAATAAAATATCATGGCTCCTCCTGAATGCCTTCAGAATAGCTATAGGAAAAGGCATCTTACTCTCCCAGCTAGAGTATGCACTACTCTTACTAGCATACCCCTCAAAGATAAATTCAACACTCATCCAAACAATCTCCAACAAAATCTGCAGGTTGGTCGTACTCTAAACATGAGCACTACTGCACATCCCTGCAAAAAGTAAACTGGGCCCATTCAAACAATGGTCCAGCCTTCTCTTACACTCACAACTATTTAAAATACTACAGTTGCAATGCTTTTCCCCACTAGCAGTCAAATTAATCTAAGAACCCCCGTCTTACAACTAGACCACTCAGCACTTACACTGCAAGCCCCTGAAACAAAATTCCAAACCACAGACCACTACTTCTCTTTATTAGGTCCAAAAGTCTGGGAAACTATCCATTTCCAGCTTAAAGAAATATCTTTCTACCCCAAATTATGATCCTAAGGTGGATCCTGGAACCCTACAGGCAGCGGACAGTAACTTTCTTCTTGTTTAGCCTGGTGAGTGGAATATCAGTGTACCTGACTAACAACAACTGAAAGATAATCTCCAATAAATGGCCAGATGCCGGTGTCAATACCTCTAACCTCATTAACTAATTCCACAATAGTCTCTCCTAGCTGAGATACTTCCACACCTTCATCTCTCAACTATAACCATCAGTCTTGGAATTATTATATGTAATTAGCAGAGAACATCGAGGCCCAGCCCATGCATATGGGGGGTACAGGGTAGCTTGCCCCACAGAAAAAAAACAATGTTTTATTTAATTTTTAAAAAGTAAAAGATCACTTGCACAAAGGTTGTTTCTCAGTGCATGTGTACTAACATGTTGAAACAATGACAAAAATAAGGGCCAGCACTTAGTAAGGCATTAACCATTTGTTTTGGCCTAAAAAAACAGTCTAAAAGCAGTGATGCATTTAAAATACCTATCATTTCTTCACCTGTACTATGGCCTCATATAAGCACACTGGCTAATAAAAAAATGCAGTTGTTCCTGTCCATCATTAATATTTCTGACTCCCTTGTGAAATACCTGCTCTTCCACATCACTTTGCAAATGACACAATGGCACAAACTCTGTACTGCCATATGCATGAACAACTCAGTTTCCTGATTTACATAGCAACATAATCTTTCAGTTAACAGAGTGCTATTCAATGGCTGAGTCATTTAAACAAAATTTCTAAATGGGTAACTTGTATAATGGCAATTGCATACATTCACAGAGGATGTTCTTAAATTTATCCATAACCAGCAACACTTATCTTTAACAAATAACAAAAATGGCCTTATATAAGGCTGCCATTGTCAATATTAATGGTTAAGAAAATTATATTTTTGTCAATGGATTCATGAAATTATTTTTTTTAGAAAACAGAATGAATTTTATTAAATCGACTTAGTATTTAACACTGTTGATGGATTAATCATTCTGAAAGGACATTGATTGTGAGGACTTTTTTTCTGATGCCATAACTCTAAGAAAATTAAATTCAGGTATAAATGGGCATCAGTTATGCCATCTAACAATTCCATTGTGTAAAGATTTTGAGAAATTATTAAACTTGCACATATGCACATTTTAAATTATGTTTTTTCATTCAATTTAATGATCAGCTTAAAGTATAGTACTGTATTTAGACCCAGCTCATAAAGTTGAAGTTTTGGTAGCTATTAATTGTGCCTTTATCTAAAAGATTTGATATTTTCAGATAAATGTTATGCAGGTAATTGATTCTTAATATGAACCACATTTTGTTTTCAAGGCTTTAAAAGGTTTAAGGGTGTCCTTAACTACAAGCTGCTATGACAAGAAATTTAAGGGAAATGCATATTAGGAGCTAACACAGCTGAAGAGCTTTATGAGTAATTCAGTTTTGTGTCATGGTTTAAAGTATAGAGCATTTTAAATGTAACTGTTGCAAATTGCCCGGTTATGTGTCCACCCACTCTTTGGTCCAGAGATTATGACTCTGACAACACACCACATGATACATGATTGATTAGTGACCAAAGGCTGGAAGAATTAGCCATGAAAAGATGGGAGTGAGTGGCTGATATTGGCTCATCCATCCCGGTAGTGGGTGCTGCCAGAATTCCACTGCATGCTATCTATCTGGGACTAGGATCAGGACTGAAGCTTTTACAGTTTGGCATGAGGCTGCCAAAGAGTGTGCAAACACTGTACTTGGAAACTGTAGGTACATGGAGGAGTGTACTTGCACTGAACCCACCACAGCAGACCCTGCACAGTGGTTTGCACCCACAAGCCTTATATTAAGTAATATATAATATTTTTTGTTTATTACTAGTTGATGGCTGCATCTTCCTACCCTCACCTCCCTCTCTTCTCATGTCCAAGGACATCAAAGGAACAAATGGGACTATATGGGACAGGGGCTTGATGGTCATGGGGGAACCAGATTCATAAACATTAATATATTGATGCACAAGGAAAATGTCGAACTGGTGCCCCTAGATGAAGCATGCCAAAAAGAAGAAAGAGAGATGAGAAATCAGATTACCACTCTGGAGTATATATCCAAATAAGAAGAGGACTGTGCTATGTGAGAGGCACTAAGAAATGTGAACAATTACATAGAACACCACATACCAGAAGGAAACATATTTGAAATGAAGAGAAGCAAATGTGCAATATTAGCCACCACAAACCAGAGTTATAGGAACATAAAACAACATGATACAATCAGCATGTCCATGTGTGTGTGTATAGAAATGTGAGCAACAGTCAGTGAGTGCCTCCACCAAACCCCACAGTCTACAGCCTGTACTTTTTCTGTGTAACTCTACATTGTTCACAAAGTATTTCAGCAACATTATATGTGAAGAGCTTCATTAGGAATGCATGCTGTGCTACAATACAAGGCTGCACCAAACAGATGTTCACTGTCCATGTGCAATCAAGGAGTATCAGAGGTATGGAAGGTTCATTCATACATGAACAAGTGAATTCTATTACTGAGAAAATGACTATCGGCATGCCACAACAAGTAGCACCTCTTAGCCTAAATGGTAAGTGTATGGATAGTATGTTAATGACGGACGTACATCTAGTTTATGCAGTCATTCCAGTGCTTATATGAACAGTGTGCTACTGTCATCAGTAGCTGTTAATAACAGGTTTTCATGCTTCATAAATCATTGCATTGTTTGTAGTTTGATTCTGTGTATGGGTCATCTTTACAGTTATTCAAATTACTGTTAACTGATAGCCTGCTAGCCAGTGCCCAGTGTCAAATATGGAAAGGATATATATATATATATATATATATATATATATATATATATATATATATATATATATATATATACACACACACACACACACACACACACACACACACACACACACACACACACACACATGCATACTTCAAAATGACTAGCACTTCAAAAGCATTCCAGAACAGAAAAAAGCCATTTATTCACAATCCATAGTTCCACAATAATACAGTGAAACACTGCCAATAGCCAAAAAAATAGAAATATTCCAGCAAGGCCCAATAAAATGGTAACCCACAGCCAACAACTAGGATAGCAGACTGGTTTCTCCCCCTGGCATCTTCAGTACATACAAGATTTTCGTTCTGGAATGCTTTCGAAGTGCTGGTCATTTTAAAGTGAGTCAAGTTTGAGGCCATGCACGTCTGTTTTGGTTCATGCACCTGAATTTGTATTTGATATATATATATATATATATATATATATATATATTTTTTTTTTTTTTTTTTTTTTTCCCTGATGAAAAATAAGTACTTTGGTAGGCCCTCAGTGGTTCCTCTGTCCTGGAGGAGGGGAGCAAGGATCAGCATGACCACCAATGAAAGGATATCATCCAGTAAGTGAATATCATAGGTGGACATGGCTTGATAGGGTAGGTTTGCTACTGGAAGGTCTTCAATATGTAGAACAAAGTACATAGTTGATGAAATTGCAGTGGTACACAGTGCTACATATGTAGGGCCATCATCTGTCCTGTTTTGAAAGGAAGAGTCACAGACTGACTACTTGCATCCCACTGACTACAATAACTGTAAGCAGAAAAGGAGATGTCCCATAATACAGCAAGCATCTTCCTTTCAAGCTCATAGTTAATGTGGAAAAAAACGATTAAGTTAAGCTTTACTTTTAGTTTTATGCTGGTAGCAGCCCAGCAGTTCCATTTACAAAGTGCTTTAGACCTGCTTCTTGCTCTTTACCTAATTAATTGCAGGTCTACCTTCCTTAAGCTTAGACTATGTCCCAGCCAGGTCTAATACAGTTGCAGTAGGTGAGACATTAGTCTGTTGTCTGCTACACTATTCTCCATTGGGTCTGCTCCTGAAAATTACTGCAGTGATTGGCTAATCATTTAATAGAAGGGCGTAGAGTTAGGAAGATCATTAGATAAGCTGATGGTATCACAACGTAGTTAGAAGTTCTGAAGGTTTCTGCCTGTGGTAGGATCCTCTTTGCTTTTTTTTTTTTTTGCAACAAAAAACACTGACTGTGGTGGTGCATTGTCATTCAGCTGCAAGTCTAAGCAATGTAACAATAATATTGCATAAATAAGATCTGAAATTTGATCTTTCTTATCTTCTTCTGAGTGCTCTGCTTAGTACTTGACTGCTTGCTGCCTTGTTGCCCATGCTGTTCTCCGAAAGAAAGAGAAACTAACTGCTGCCTTCTGCTACTGGATTAGCCTGCCAGTGGTGATTGAGCCCCCTGTGCCTGGCAAGACAAGGATCAGGCAGAGATCATGATTACCTAGCTAAAGCTGCTGCAAAGTAAGCCACTTAATCATATTACTGAATTAAATTTAAAAATTTAGGATATTGCAAACTAAAGAGAGAGTGAGAAAGAAAGAAAAAGAGAAAGAGATATGATGAAAGACAGAGACAGAGGAAAAATAAAGGATAAATGTCCAAAATCGGGGACAATTTTTAAATATTATTACAATTCCCTTAAAAAGTTAACAAAACAATGAATTTCGCATCATCATGCATTTTTGGAAGAATAACAGTTATGAAACTGTCTAACATAGGGTATTATTGACCGAATGTAATCTTCTGAGATACATTAGAAAATCAAATATTTTAGGAGGTAAAATCAGCCACATTCATCTACAAAATCAGGGACAGTTGAGCGCTATATGTGTGGAAAGAAAGCATGAGAGACAGGGGAATAAAGAAAGAAAAATGCAGATACAAAAGCAAGAAAGAAAGAAAAAGAAATGTTGAGGGGAGAGAAAGAAAAAAGGGAATGTGGAGGGGAAAGAAAAAAAAGAAAAATGAAAGAAAGAAAGGAAAAAGAAATGTGGTGAGGAGAGAGAATTGTAAAAACAGGCAGAGAATGAAGCAAGCTTTATGGTATACATCGCAGATGGCACAACTCCATTTTACCTTGTTCTGTTTGAGGTAACATTCTTTGCCCCACCTGATATCTCTTGCTCTTTGCACTCTTCTATTCCCATCCATAAGTTGTATAATGCCATAAATGTTTGTCTTCTCATTTATTTATTTACTTACTTATTTATTTATCTGAAACTGTTGCTATCGTGAATGTTAAACCATGGACATATTTTTATTTTTTTCCTTAAAATAATTTCTTTCCATAATCATGATTTTTGTTTAGGCCATCATTAGATCAAAAAGATGGAAAATGCTCTAAAATGCACTACAGTTATCTGCAGTACAGTTTTGGCCCACCTACTGTGATGTCATATAGCTGGCCATACCCCCTGCATCCCACATTGGAGTTCAGAAAACATGTCAGATCTTTGTATATGGTGGTCCCCCAAGACACAGAGACAAAGATATTGTCCATCCTTCTGGGTGACCAAGAGTTTAGCAAGACAGTACTTGCTAGTTTAAGTGATGCCAGGCTCCCAGATGAGCTGAGAGATATGTATCGTATATCTGATGTAGAGTCTCTGCGCATGTATGTGTTCTAATGAGCCATATACATTTCCATTCTCTACTACGTACACCAGCCATCCCTGCCAGGACACAGGGATCTCCCTTATGAATTTCCTGAGGTGATTAGCTAAGTGTGCTGTCTGTACTTCACATAGTATATCTTGGTATACATCCAGATGTCTGTCAGTAGCTGAGACGTAGTATCATTATATGTGCTTTACTTTTCAGGTATATCTGCTGTACCTTGTGACATCATTGTCTCAATAGTCACCACTATCTAATGTATGATGTTTCACTTGTCTGGTGTGGATATGCACTAACAACATGAATGATATGTTTCAGTTTGTTGATCTGAATGCATCGACATGTTGTGTTTGTATTTGTGTTTATTTACTCAGATGCTTATTTATACACTTTGGCTGCTGATTTAAACATATATGGAAAACAGCTGTTTCACAAAGGGTCCTGAGGAGAAAAGCAGCACTAAAACAATAGTTAGTGCCTGAATAGAAAAAAAATCTTAACGGGATAATCCCAGGTTTTAATTTACTTTATGCAGCCGTGTTTTCATTCCCTCTGGTGAACACAATTAACAAACACTAATACATGTGAGAGATGCAATTATACAGCCAAACTGGAGGCTAAGCTCTCCCAACCCAAGACTGGACCAGACAGTCAAGAGGAGAAGGGAACTACTTGCATCACACCACCAGTCTCACATAGACCTATGAAACCAGCACCAACAAAAAACACACATAAATACACGAAAAACATACTCGGAGGCTCTAAATAAAAATCTGCAAAAGCAACAGGGACCTCCAAAGCAGACACCCAAGCAATCTCCATCCCCCCCAACACAAACCATGAAATACATACTTCACAAAACCAGTGTGCCATGCAATCACAGCCCTTAAGGCAAAATAACATACCCAACACACTAGTAATAGGTGACTCTATAGTCAGGCACACTGATGTCCCACTCACTAGGCTGAACATGGAGAAGGTTACTGTTAGCTGCCTGTCGGGTGCCAGGATCCATCACATAACACAAACACTCAGGTTACTCCAGAACAAGTACAAATACGACTCTGTTATTGTCCATGTTGGTGTGAATGACCTGAGCTGTACCTCCCTGGACTACATGAAAAGGGACATGGAGGAGCTCTCTGATCAAGTAGCCCAGGTCGGTATGACCCTAACCCTGAATAGCATCCTGCCCTCACCAAGAATGATACCACGGTATAAAGAAAAAATTATCAGTTTCAACAATTGGCTAAGCTTTTGGTGTCATTCAAAGGGGATCCAGTGTCTGTCAGCCTGGGATGACATGCTCGCCAAGCCACGCTGCTTTGCTAGACAGCTTGCACCTGTCACCCGTAGGCTTTTGAATACTGGCCAAGGCTCTTGCCACCCCCATAGCGCCTTTTTTAGGCAAGGCTCAAAAGACAAACCCACCACCATAAATAGCACAAGTAACAAAAAACTGAGGGTAATTCTACTCATTGCCAGAAGTCTAAATCTCAAAATGCATGCACTCGAGGCACTCCTCAGTATGGAGAAAATCGATATATGTGCAGTAAAAGAAACTTGGTTTAAGGCTCCAGAGAGCACCCCAGCACTACCAGGCTACAACTCATACCATACATTTCGGCCACAAAACCCGGACCGAAATGCAAAAGGCAGGGGCGTATCTATATTCATCAAGGATACTCACACATCCAGGTTAGTGGCACAGCATGATGCTTCAGAGATCATCCACGTGCAACTAACAATGGGGCAAAACTGCAATTCAAATTGTAGCTTGCTACAGATCACCCACCATGTCCTAGGATCCTGATTCCACATTTCTGGAAACACTGAGAAGCACAAAGGTCCTACCAAACACCCTGATATTGTGTGATTTCAATTACCTAAACATTAACAGGGAGAATTACTCAAGTATAAATTCCCTTGCCCAACATTTCCTAGAATTTATAAACTCAACCACCCTGGATCAACTGGTTAACAACCCCAGCAGAGGTGACAACATATTGGACCTTGTCATCACCAACATGGGCGACCGGTGTTCCACATCGGAGGTCAACCCCTCGCTTGTTAGATCTGACCATAAACTAACCACTCTGGATATCCACATTCTGCCCCCACCCCCGGTCAAAGAAACCATCATGAAAAACTTTTCAAAAGCAAACTTCACGTTACTTAAGACAAAGGTGGAAAGTTTCAAAGCCCCCATGCTAAAGGATAATGCTGTCCAAGCTGCAAAATCCTTTACTAATGTACTCTACGGGCACCTACAAGAATGCATGGATTGTGCTATCCCAAACAAAACCAAGACTCACTCCTCTAAGAAAAGGAAACTAGTCTGGTGGACCCCTGCCATAAACAAGATATCCAATAGAAGGAGGAAACTAGTACAGAAAATAGTAAAATCCCAAGAAGGGAAGACATCCCTGATCAGTATCAGCAACAAACTATGATCCCTCATAAAAATCATTCAAGGGTAGCTTTGAAAGAAAAATTGCCAAGGACTCCAAAGATAACCACAAGGCATTCTTTACCTATGTCAAGAATCTAAGTGGCAATTCTCAGATCTGCTCAGAGTTAGTGCAGAATGGCACAAAATACACTCAACCAACTGACATCGCCAACATTCTGGCAGACAGGTTCATTGCAAACTTCACTCCCCTCTCACCCCCAAAAGGGCCCATAACCATACCAGAAGAATGTAGTGCCTCAGAAATCACAAACACTCATGTTAAAACAGCCTTCTCCAAAGCCAAAAACACAGCATCAGTGGGACCGGACAGTGTCCCAGACTGTGTCCTACATGAGCTCCAAGATGAACTAACCCCTCACCTAAACACACTTTTCAAACTCAGCCTCTCCACAGGCTTTGTGCCCATAGAGTGGCACATAATGGTTATTCCACTCCACAAAGGTGGAGCCACAACAGACCCTGGGAACTATCATCCTAAAAGCCTGACTAGCTTGGTCTGCAAGGCTATGGAGCGCATTATCATGGATCTCATTAACAGAGACATTGGGAACCTCCAAACACTGGACCCTACCCAGTTTGGCTTTGTTAAGGGCAGATCATGCCTCCTAAACCTGGTGGACTTCTTTGAGACAGTTTCCAAGGCTACAGACAAGGGAAAGGTGGTCCACACAGCCTACCTACACCTCACAAAAGCCTTCAACACTATTCCCCATTCAGGTATTATAGACAAGCTCACCAGCCTGAACATAAATCCCTATGTCATGAGATGGGTTGCCAAGTGGCTCACGGACAGAACCCACATGGTAAGAGTTGTGGGAGCTAGGTCTGACTCTAAACTGGTTACAAGTGGCATTCCCCAGGGCTCAGGTCTAGGACCCCTCCTGTTCAGCATATACTTCTCAGAGGTACAGGCAAGCACAGGAGGACTATGGCTGACCAAATTCGCTGATGACTGCAAACTAGGGGCTATAATTGACTCTCCAGCTGACACAGACATCCTCCAAAAGGGTCTCACTGAGACAGATACCTGGTGTCAAAACCATGGCCTCAAGCTAAATGCCAAAAAGCGCATAGTCATCCCCTTTGGAAAAAACAAAGTACCCACAAACTACCACATAGGTAGTAGCCCCCTAAATACAGAAGACGTAATAAGGGATCTGGGGACCCAAGTAGAGATAGTAACCTCTCCTTTGATAATCACATTGCCAAAGTGGTTAGAAAATCCTTCTATGTGGCCCACCTAATCACAAAAGGGTTTGCATCCAGATCAAAAGAAGTCATTGTGCCCCTCTATGCATCACTCATCAGACCCATCATAGAGTACAATGCCCCATTTGGGATGTACCTTACAAGACACCTGCAACAGCTGGAAAGACCACAGAAGTACCTCACCAAGAGAATCACTGTCCTCAAACAGATGCCCTATGCAGCTTGACTGAAGAAACTCCAGTTGTACTCGGTTGCATACCGCCTACTCAGAGGTAATCTCTGCCTGACATACAAGGCCATGTCCAACCCAGAATTGATGAACATGCCCCACCTAAAGAAAGCCATATCCCCTCGAGCCACACGCTCTAGGGATCTAAACCTCACCACAACAATAAATAGGACATGCTGGAGGGATAGATTACTGTCCCAGAGACTTCCCATGCTCTGGAACAAGATTCCAGTCTACATTAGGCAGAGCTCCTCGCTAACCCTCTTCAAGAGAAACTTTGACGAGTGGATGGTAAACAGAAAGTTTACCCTGGGGATCACTTCAATGGCTCTGCTGAACAGAGGCACAAGGAACTAATCTAAGGGGACGGCGAAAAGGTAACACATTCCGGCTAGGCTTATAAATGCCTTCGGGCAGATAGCCTAGTACCTAACTATGAGCCTATGAACCTATGAACATCATTCAGTTCCTGTCAAAGCTTTCAGTTCCCTGCTCACTGGGTAATAATAAGATGTTTTCATTTGTGTGTGTGTGTTTGTGGTGGGGTGGTTAGGCAAGACTCTCAGTGTTACCAAACAAGACGAACCAATTCGACTGCAGAACACTGGTTTATTAATGCTAGTTAAAGATACGACATAACAGTAACAAGTACTAAGCGCTTTCACCCATAAAATATACTGAGCATCATCAGAGTACAAACACTATCACAATAAATTCCATTTAAATAGAAGCAGCAATTAATTAATTAAATAATTAACTGATGACTAATAAAAAACAATTATAATTAATTAAATAAACAATCATTTGTACATACCTCATTGTAAACCCTACAAACTACCTTTAAAAAGACTGCCTATATCAACGATTATAATGCCAAGACTTGTTAAACAAATTTTAACAAAAAATAATCATTCATGTAAAATGCAATGGACAATATCTTAAAAAATTATATGTATAACAATTACATATAATAAAAAACTCTAGAAATGTAAAACATAGTTAAAAACAATAAAATGAATATTAAAATAATTACATCCATTAATTGTCTAAAATAGGTCATTAAATACTTGTGATTAAATAAATTGTGATTTATGCCTAAGTATACTGGCTATAGAAATATAGTCATTGATACCTGGATGAATACTTGCATTGAGTCTTAGTTGCCATAGACATTCTTTAACTTCTAATAATGTCTTGTCATCACCTCCTTTATTGTTATTATAAGGTATTCTATCTATCACGAAAAATAAAAACCTTTTGAAATTGTCACACCTTGTACTATGTGTGTAAAGGGCACTAGCGTCTTTTTTCTTTTTTATGTCTCTAACATGTTCTCCTATTCGATCTTTAAGTTTTCTAATGGTTTTCCCCACGTAGTAGGCTGAGCATGATGAACAAGTAGCAAGGTAAACTACCATTTTTGTATTGCAGTTGCAATACCCTGGGCATCTAATAGTTTTTCCAAAGTTACAAACTACTACATAGGGTCCGTCATTAATATATTTACATGTGTGACATGTACCACATTTACCCATCTTGGACTTTAAGTAAATATTCTTACTATATGTTGCTTCATAATATTCTTTTAAATTCATGCCTCTACTGTAAGTGATTTTAGGCCATAAACCAAGAATGTCGATACATTCATCATTGTTCAAAAACACACTAGCCCAACTCTCTCGTACAGTATTGACAATTTTCATAGATACTTCGTTAAAAGGAATAACTAACGTATAATTTCCAATTATTGGTCTATTCTCACAGATAGTATTTGGAATTCCAAACTTTATAATAGGTTGATACATTTGCTGTCTTTTCATCTGTATCTCAGCACTTACTTTATCAATCAAATCCTTTGGATATCCTCTATCTAAAAACATACTTGACAATATTTTGATTTCATCACAAAAAACGTATCTTCACTAATAATTCTTGAGAGCCTAACCATCTGCCCTTTGATTAAATTCTTCTTTTGATAGTAAGGGTGGCAACTATCAAAATGTAGGAAAGAATTAGAATGTGTTTTTTTCTGGAAAATACTAGTTTCTAACCTATCCTTGTTTTTATACAGTAATATATCAAGATACTCACAGTAATTGTCATATATCTTGCTAGTAAAACTTAAAAAACTAGATGTAGTATTAAGAAATAATTCAAATTCTAAAAATCTTTCTCTTGTCCCTTTCCAAAAAATCAGGATATCGTCCAGGAACCTCAGATAAAGAACAATATCGGCCCAATAACAAGAAGTAAAAACCGTTTGTGTCTCCCAAAAGGCTAAGACAAGATTGGCATAGATAGGGGCACATCTTGCCCCCATGGCTACCCCGGTTTTTTGTCTAAAGTATTCACCATTTAGAAAAATATAGTTATTTTCAAGAACCAGTTCCATCAATTCCCTTAAAAATTTGCATTTGTCATAACTAAATGCACCAAATTTTAATAAGATGGCCTCAAACATTTCTATACCCAACTTATGGGGAATTATGGTAAAAAGACTTACAATATCAATAGTAATCATAAAAATTTCAGGGTTTATCTCAGCAAAATTGTCTCTTATTTTATCCAGACAATGCCAGAAATCTCTAACTATGTGGTCCAATTTTATTAATACTTCTTTACAATGAAAATCTATAAATGAAGCCATAGCCTCAGTTTCGGACCCTCTGGCAGATAATATTGGTCTAAAAGGTGGATTGTGAACATTTTTATGAATTTTCGGGATACCAAAGATGGATGGAGTCATAGGATGTTCCACATTTAAAAAGTTGTATTCATCCTTAGTAATGACACCATCCATCAGATATTCGTACAGAATCCAGTCCAGCTTAGTGTAGGCCCTGTGCATTTCATATTTCGAAACCTTTTCATAAGTGGTGTTATCACTTAACATTATGGTCATTTTATTGAAGTATTCATCCTTAGTCATAACAACCACACCGCCACCCTTATCGTGCTTCATAACCCTATATTTATCTGTTGTTATTAATTCCTTCAGGCAAAATTTTTCGGCTGTGGTTAAGTTATAAGATGTTATTTTTTCGTTCTTCACTATTCTGCGTATCTGAGTATCACACAACCTCTCAAACACTTGAATAATATGATTTTGAGGGGGGTATAAATGTGCTATGTCTTTTTAAAGTAAAATAATGGTTATCATTCTGAGTACCTTTGTTATTCTTAAAAAACATCCTTAAATTAAGTTTTCTAGTAAAAAGTTTTAAGTTAATAAGAATTTTACCAATGTCTAATCTAAAAGTAGGGACAAATTTAAAACCTTTTTTAAAAAGATTTAAATAGCTAGCATCAAACTTAAAATCTGTAAAGTTATACACACTAAAACCTCCATCAACCAAAATAGAACATTCACATCCACTAAAATTATTACATGTCTCATTTGAACAATCATTAAAATAAGATTGTCCTCCAAAACAGTGCAGAAAATTATTACTCGGAGTGTCATTGTCATAACTAGGACTAATAATAAACCCTGTTGGGCAGTCTAGTGTGTCATTAAACACAGTGTGTGTATGAAAAAAATCATCTTCAACTATCGATACCATGAGTTGGTCCTGTGGTTTCTGTTCTGGTATTGGCGGTTCTGCTGCTGACCACCATACCGGTCCCGTAACCGCTCTGACCTCCTCAGCATCGGTTCTTCTAAAAAAGCTCCCTCCCCATTTTCATACACAGCCTCATTTGATGCATGGTTGTGTATTGCACTTGGATTAGTATTATGTGTATTAAATACATCTCTAACAACTGTATCCATCCCATCAGGTTTAGACAAACGTTTCATATTTTTGTAGTCTTTAAAATGTGAATATGCTCTCTTATTCTTATAATCATTTGTATCCCTAATTATTTTATAATTTTTAGCTTCCAATCCTTTTAAGATAAACTTGTCATTGTCCTTTATTATTTTATCAAAATGATTTCTATTAAAATCAAACAACAACTCTTGTCGAATACTTTTGTCTAGTTTAGTTAAATGCTCATTCAAAATAGACAGTTTGTTATTATTATTACGTATTATAAGTTTCATTAACTCAATACCTGTTCAGTCGAACAGATGTAATAGTTCATTGAACAATTCAGTCCCTTCAGTGAAACCAAAAGGTAGTTTGAACAAATGGAGACCTTTCGGGACCTGTCCCAATTCCATCGACCTTTCTAAAAATGCATTATCCATTTGCAGGGATTTAAATGTTTTTAACGCTCTTTCGAATTGGGTGAACTGCACGTTAAGACTACTTCAGTGGCGTTGGTGTGAGATGAAGTGCTCAATGTCGGTGCTGCCAAAATGTCTTTAAGATCCTTCGAAATACCATTTCCATGTTCATCTCCTCTATTTACCCCGTCCCTAGTGTTCGGTACAGCGTTAGATGTTGGAGCTCCACGTTGAACATTTCCTAGGTTGGCCCCTCCTCCTGTTGCATTAACCAAACCATTACTAGTTGACGGACGTACAGGACTACTTCCTGGCGTGGAATGTAGTGTGAATAATTGTTCCTGTGATTCAGTAACTGTAGCATAAGTGGCAGCTGGACTAGTGATTCCTTTATCACTTAAAGCACGTATCAATCTTTGAGAAATCTCTAAATGCTGCTTCAGTAAGTCTTCCATAATTGCACACAGAGTTGAAAACTCAAATAAAACTGGAAACGCAAATTGAACGTAAAAAACTTGCAGAAACAACCAGGTAATCCAACAGTGAAGTGGAGCGCCTCACATCCACGTGTAGAAATTCCAAACAAATAGAACCAGTAAAACAAAACAAGACAAACCAATTCGACTGCAGAACACTGGTTTATTAATGCTAGTTAAAGATACGACATAACAGTAACAAGTACTAAGCGCTTTCACGCATAAAATATACTGGGCATCATCAGAGTACAAACACTATCACAATAAATTCCATTTAAATAGAAGCAGCAATTAATTAATTAAATAATTAACTGATGACTAATAAAAAACAATTATAATTAAATAAACAATCATTTGTACATACCTCATTGTAAACCCTAAAAACTACCTTTAAAAAGACTGCCTATATCAACGATTATAATGCCAAGACTTGTTAAACAAATTTTAACAAAAAATAATTATTCATGTAAAATGCAATGGACAATATCTTAAAAAATTATATGTATAACAATTACATATCATAAAAAACCTCTAGAAATGTAAAAAATAGTTAAAAACAATAAAATGAATATTAAAATAATTACATCCATTAATTGTCTAAAATAGGTCATTAAATACTTGTGATTAAATAAATTGTGATTTATGCCTAAGTATACTGGCTATAGAAATATAGTCATTGATACCTGGATGAATACTTGCATTGAGTCTTAGTTGCCATAGACATTCTTTAACTTCTAATAATGTCTTGTCATCACCTCCTTTATTGTTATTATAAGGTATTCTATCTATCACGAAAAATAAAAACCTTTTGAAATTGTCACACCTTATACTATGTGTGTAAAGGGCACTAGTGTCTTTTTTTCTTTTTTATGTCTGACTCTAAACTGGTTACAAGTGGCATTCCCCAGGGCTCAGGCCTAGGACCCCTCCTGTTCGGCATATACTTCTCAGAGGTACAGGCAAGCACAGGAGGACTATGGCTGACCAGATTCGCTGATGACTGCAAACTAGGGGCTATAATTGACTCTCCAGCTGACAGAGACATCCTCCAAAAGGGTTTCACTGAGACAGATACCTGGTGTCAAAACCATGGCCTCAAGCTAAATGCCAAAAAGCGCATAGTCATCCCCTTTGGAAAAAACAAAGTACCCACAAACTACCACATAGGTGGTAGCCCCCTAAATATGGAAGACGTAATAAGGGATTTGGGGACCCAAGTAGAGATAGCAACCTCTCCTTTGATAATCACATTGCCAAAGTGGTTAGAAAATCCTTCTATGTGGCCCACCTAATCACAAAAGGGTTTGCATCCAGATCAAAAGAAGTCATTGTGCCCCTCTATGCATCACTCATCAGACCCATCATAGAGTACAATGCCCCATTTGGGATGTACCTTACAAGACACCTGCAACAGCTGGAAAGACCACAGAAGTACCTCATCAAGAGAATCACTGCCCTCAAACAGATGCCCTATGCAGCTTGACTGAAGAAACTCCAGTTGTACTTGGTTGCATACCGCCTACTCAGAGGTAATCTCTGCCTGACATACAAGGCCATGTCCAACCCAGAATTGATGGACATGCCCCACCTAAAGAAAGCCATATCCCCTCGAGCCACACGCTCTAGGGATCTAAACCTCACCACAACAATAAATAGGACATGCTGGAGGGATAGATTACTGTCCCAGAGACTTCCCATGCTCTGGAACAAGATTCCAGTCTACATTAGGCAGAGCTCCTCGCTAACCCTCTTCAAGAGAAACTTTGACGAGTGGATGGGAAACAGAAAGTTTACCCTGGGGATCACTTCAATGGCTCTGCTGAACAGAGGCACAGGGAACTAATCTAAGGGGACGGCGAAAAGGTAACACATTCCGGCTAGGCTTATAAATGCCTTCGGGCAGATAGCCTAGTACCTAACTATGAGCCTATGAACCTATGAACATCATTCAGTTCCTGTCAAAGCTTTCAGTTCCCTGCTCACTGGGTAATAATAAGATGTTTTCATTTGTGTGTGTGTTTGTGGTGGGGTGGTTAGGCAAGACTCTCTGTTTACTTTTTATGAACTTTATCTTAATTGTACAGCTCTTTATTTCCTTTATTTATTGCATAGAGTAACTGCAAGCAGTATAGTCAAAAGAGCACAGTTTAGTGAACAAAATAATATACTAAATGAAATGAACAGAAAACTCTATTTACTAATGTTTTAGCTTTGCATTGCTCATATGCTTTCAGGCAAAGTAGTAGCAAGTGAGATCATAAAATTCCCGAAAAACTATTTTTTTCTGAGGATAAAAAGAACAAGTGAAACTACTGAATGATTCAATGAGACCTGTTGTGAGTACAATTGCAATTTGAGATGGAATTTGACAAGACAATTGAAACTTCCTGTAAGCACCCCTCCCCCAACCCCTGCAACCAAAGCTGGGACATACTGAGAAAGCCAGACTGAAAATGTAAACAAAGACCAGAAGCAAAACAAAAAATGTCTGGGACTGTCCCTTTAAAATGAAGTGTATGTTTTTCAAACTCACACATAACGGATAGATGTAAACATAATTACGCTGGATGGTCTATGTTATAAAATGTATAGCCAAAATAACTAATAATTAAAATCAGTACTACAGAAGATATTTAGAAAATGAAATACAAAGAGTTGTGAAAGCTATATAAAATAAATATGCATTTGTTGGAATAAATAATACAAAATGAGAGGTGCAAATCCAGGAGGCTGAGAGCAGGTATACAGAGGAAGAGAAAACAGAAGGAAAGAAGGTGAACTCTTTAAGGGTTTAAGGAAAGGGAGTGAAGCATTATTTGCATGTAAAATCAAGTATGACTGAAAAGTAATAGTATGTACAATGATCACTAGCCACAACAAGTAGGCAGTCAGATAACACTCTTAAGGAAACCATGATAGGACTAAGGTGTGCTAGGGAAGGTTTGAGAGGTCTAGAATAGTGGGAGGGTGGCCTAATGGTTAAGGTGTTTGCCTTACAAACACAAGGTGCAGGGTTTGAGTCTCACAAGGGATAATTGGCTAAGCTTAAAATGGCTTGCAAGGGCAGTTAGCTTAGTACTAACCTATAAAAGGTACCTATAAAAAAGAGAACAAATGGACTGGGAATGGAGTAAGAATGATACAATATTTAGCAAAAGCTTATGAGTTCTGTTTAGAAGTCATGATACCTTTAGGAATGTTTGTTTGTTTGTTTGTCTTTTGGCTTTTCCCGGTTAGGGGTCGCCACAGCGGAACTCTGGTCCGCTAATGATTGGCAGTTGGTTTTTATGGTGTCGAGTTGCCAGCCAGATGCCCAACCTTCAACGAAGGTACTCCCATTCAACGCATGTCCTTTGAACGCCCACTCGACTGTGGGGAGAATATGCAGACTCCACACAGAAGGCACTCCCAATGATACCTTTAGGAATAATGTAGGTAAATTGGGAGGTTGGTTCATACTTTTGGAAGGCAGTGACTAGGAGCATTGGAAATTATTTGGTTAGTAGGATTAGTTACTTCAATTTAATTTGCTGTTGATGATCTTGGCTGCCTGCTGTGTATGTGCCAAGTTAGACTATTATGCAAGTTACAACAGAAATTACTATGAGTGATCTTACAGGCAGTATACATTTGACATCAGAGTATGTGTTAGGTTCACTCAGTTTAATGACAATTGGAAGCACTGTGCTTTGCTTCTATTTCAGAATCTGATACATATGTATGCATTTTGCTGCATGTCATTCTAACAGGATGAATGTAATTTTGGGTAGGTTACAGAATACTAGTACTGAACAAGAAGCAGTTTAAGCAGCAGTACTACCAGGTTTGCCTGGTTTCTAGTACCAAATAGTGTTTATTTCTAACATACAAGTGTTGAAGCATATGCACAGAGATACTTTCACTTGATGAAGGAATGTCAGTTGATCGTTTATATAATAACCCCAAGGTGCTAAAAAAGTATTTAAAATGAAGCTGCTGCTGCTGAAACCAAAGTCTGATTAATGCACTGAGCCTTGCAGACTGTTATATTTTACAGCACTGTACTAATTTATGTGCAGTACTAATAAAATGACTTATCTATGTAACAGATGACACGTACTATACTGTTATGGTTTACAGCTTTAATGTGCAAGGATTACTTCATGATCAGTATAGATGTTAACTTTCCATTCTCCACTTACCTCAGAAAAAACATGTTCCTACATGTGTAAAGCAAAAGCAGTGTATCAAAAAGATGGCTCAAGTCAAGACTGTCAGAAAACATAAAAAATTTGCTTTTGGATACTTTATCATGTGTAGCTGACATGCTATCGTTTAGGAGGGGGTTGTATTTATTACCCCATTCTGATTTTACTTCCTGACTATTGTCATAAGTGCCTCCATACTTAATTATTCTAATTAGTAACAGATTGTTATATAAAAGATTAATTTACTAGAAGCATTTGTTCTGATGAAGTCTCTTACAGCCTGAGACAAAAGTGCTTAACCTTTTGTATATTTTATGTTAATAAACAGCTTTACTTGCCTTCAGACTACTGTTGGCTGTAGGAGGAGAAGAGGGGGAAGGCATGCCCGAAGGCAGGTAAAGGCTAGGACTGTGGTTGTGAGGGCTGGAACTTTGAATGTTGGCAGTATGACTGGTATAGGGAGAGAGATAGCTGATATGATGGACAGAAGGAAGGTTGGTATATTGTGTGTGCAAGAGACCAGATGGAAGGGGAGCAAGGCTAGGTGTATCGGAGGCGGGTTCAAATTGTTTTATCATGGTGTGGATTGGAGGAGAAATGGCGTAGGGGTTATCCTGAAGGAACAGTATGCCAAGAGTGTTTTAGAGGTGAAAAGAGTGTCGGATAGAGTGATGTTTATGAAGCTGGAAACTGATGGTGTAATGATGAATGTTGTTAGTGCATATGCTCCACAAGTTGGATGTGCGATGGATGAGAAAGAAAAATTTTGGAGTTAGTTGGATGAAGTGGTGATGACTGTACCCAAGGGTGAGAGAGTGGTGATTGGAGTAGATTTCAATGGGCATGTTGGTGAATGGAACAGAGGGGGATCAGGAAGTGATGGGTAGGTATGGTGTTAAGCAAAGGAATGCAGAAGGTCAGATGGTGGTGGATTTTGCGAAAAGGATGGACATGGCTGTGGTGAATACACATTTTAAGAAGAGGGAGGAGCATGGGGTGACATACAAGAGTGGAGGAAGATGCACACAAGTGAATTATATCTTATGTAGAAGGGCCAGTCTGAAGGAGATTGGAGACTGTAAAGTGGTGGCGGGGGAAAGTGTAGTTAAGCAGCATAGGATGGTGGTTTGTAGGATGATATTGGTGATCAAGAAGAGGAGGAGGAGTGTGAGGGCAGCACCAAGGATCAAATGGTGGAAATTGAAAAAGGGTAATTGTGAGGTGGAGTTCAGGGAAGAGTTAAGACAGGCACTGGGCGGCAGTGAAGAGTCACAGAATAGCTGGGTAACTACAGCAGAGCTAGTAAGGGAGACGGCTAGAAAGGTGCTTGGTGTGACATCTGGAAAGAGGAAAGAGGACAAGGAGACCTGGTGGTGGAATGAGGAAGTACAGGAGAGTATACAGAGAAAGAGGTTGGCGAAGAAGAATAAGTAGGATTGTCAGAGAGATGAAGAAAGTAGACAGGAGTATAAGGAGATGAGGTGGATGGTAAAGAGAGAGGTGGTGAAGGCTAAGGATAAGGCGTATGAAGAGTTGTATGAAAGGTTGGACACTAAGGAGGGAGAAAAGGACCTGTGCCAATTGGCTAGACAGAGGGACCGAGCTTGGAAAGATGTGCAGCAGGTAAGGGTGATAAAGGATAATGAGGGAAACGTACTCACAAGAGAGGAGAGTGTGTTGAGTAGATGGAAAGAGTACTTTGAGGGGTTGATGAATGAAAAGAATGAGAGGGAGAGAAGGTTGGATGATGTGTGGATAGTGAATCATGAAGTGCAATGGATTAGCAAGGAGGAAGTAAGGATAGCTACGAAGAGAATGAAGAATGGAAAGGCTGTTGGTCCAGATGACATACCTGTGGAAGCATGGAGGTGTTTAGATGAAATGGCAGTGGAGTTTTTAACTAGATTGTTTAATGAAATCTTGGAAAGTGAGAGGATGCCTGAGGAATGGAGAAAAAGTGTTTTGGTACCAATTTTTAAGAATAAGGGTGATGTGAAGAGCTGTAGTAACCACAGAGGGATTAAATTGATCAGTCACAGCATGAAGTTATGGGAAAGAGTAGTGGAAGCTAGGTTAGGAAGGGAGGTGATAATTAGTGATCAGCAGCATGGTTTCATGCCAGGAAAGAGCACTACAGATGAGATGTTTGCTCTGAGAGTGTTGATGGAGAAGTACAGAGAATGTCAGAAGGAGTTGCATTGTGTCTTTTTGGACTTAGAGAAAGCATATGACAGGGTGCCTAGAGAGGAGTTGTGGTATTGTATGAGGAAGTTGGGAATATCAGAGAAGTATGTAAGAGTGGTACAGGATATGTACGAGGGTAGTGTGACAGCAGTGAGGTCTGCAGTGGGAGTGACAGATACATTTAAGGTGGAGGTGGGATTACATCAAGGATCAGCTCTAAGCCCTTTCTTATTTGCAATGGTGATGGACAGGTGGACAGACGAGATCAGACAGGAGTCCCAGTGGACTATGATGTTTGCAGATGACATTGTGATCTGTAGTGAGAGTAGGGAACAGGTGGAGGAGACCCTGGAAATGTGGAGATATGCTCTAGAGAGAAGAGGAATGAAGGTCAGCAGGACTAAGACACAATATATGTGTGTGCATGAGAGGGAGGAGAGAGGAATGGTGAGGATGCAGGGAGTAGAGGTGGTGAAGGTGGATGAGTTTAAATACTTGGGATCAACAGTTCAGAGTAATGGTGAGTGTGGAAGAGAGGTGAAGAAGAGAGTACAGGCAGGATGAAGTGGGTGGAGAAGAGTGTCAGGAGTGATTTGTGACAGAAGAGTACCAGTAAGAGTGAAAGGGAAGGTCTACAAGAGGGTAGTGAGACCAGTTATGTTATATGGGTTGGAGACAGTGGCATTGACAAAAAGGCAGGAGTCAGAGCTGGACGCGGCAGAGTTAAAGATGTTAAGATTTGCACTGGGTGTGACGAGGGTGGACAGGATTAGGAATAAGTATATTAGAGGATCAGCCCAGGTTGGAAGGTTTGGAGACAAAGCCAGAGAGGCAAGGTTACATTGGTTTGGACATGTGCTGAGGAGGGATGCAGAGTATATTGGGAAAAAGATGCTAAGGATGAAGCTGCCAGGTAACAGGAAAAGAGGAAGGCCTAAGATAAGGTTTATGGATGTGGTGAGAGAGAACATGCAGGTGGTTGTTGTGACAGAACAAGATGCAGAGGACAGGAAGATATGGAAACAGATGATCAGCTGTGGCGACCCCTAACGGGAGCAGCCACAAGAAGAAGAAGAAGACTTGCCTTTAGACTTTGGATTTTTTGGATACTATTGGCTTTTGTATTGGATGTAGTACAGTCGTGTGGGGTCAGCTACTTGCTCAGGATGGCTTTTTATGTTCCTACATGTACCAGATCTAACAAAAATCAGATCTAACGCCCTTTAATTTTACTTTTCTTTTATACACTTTTTTGTGCCATTCAGATCCTATCCATGAAAGCAGTCTTTTGGTGTTAATACTGTTGTAATTTTCTTGATGTCATGCAGTCTGTTGATAAGCTGATTTGTGTTCTGTTTCAAGGTGAATTATGTGACAATCGTATACTTAGGAAGTTGTTTCTGCCTCCATTCATCCTTGCACCTGGTTGTCAGGATCTAAGGAGTCATCCTTATCTGCATTTCTCCTTGAAGCTGTACCAGTTACAGAACATTTGCATTACACACAGTAGGACACCAAAGCGTGCATACTGTATGTCTTTTATTTTTCTACTTATTTCCAGCTAAGCAAAGTTTAACCCTTTTTATGTATATATATATATATATATATATATATATATATATATATATATATATATATATATATATATATATATATATACTTACAAATAGAAATGTATATGCATCTAGGCGTATATATTTTGCTATTTATATTCTAACAAATAGAAGTGTACATGTACTATTGTAAGTGTTTAAATATATATATCTAACAGTTCTCCCTTTTGTTTTAAAACACACAAAACAGTTTACATTGATATATATTCTATGGTCAGATCATAATTTTCATCATGGTTTGCAGAAAACACATTAGGAAACAAAACCTTCAGTTTTCTTTTGAAACAACAAGTCAAAATATAGTTCCACACAGTGAGTATAATGATAACAAACATTACTACCAAAATTGAGTGTATAATCCAGTCTAACAACTTTTTTTCCTTTTAAAGACCATCCAGTAAAAATGTCCCACCAATCACGGGCTGTGTCTGCTTCAGTTTTTTCTGCTAACTTGATTACTTATTTTTTTATTATTACATGCTGAATTAGCTGTTTGCTTTCATGTATGACTTTATGTAATGATTCTAATGAAAATCCTGCATTAGTCATTAACAATGGCTGAGGATTCCATCATAAAGACATTGCAGTCTTGCTTTCTGGAATAAACAAATATGTGTTATTATGCCAGGTTAAATAAGTGATGTTATTAAGACAACCTACAAAGGGACATTGTTTAATAAATGGTAAACTTTGGTTTGTCACAATCCATACAAACTGTGGGCCTACTTCTGTGAACATTTCAAAACTAGAAGTTAAAATTGTCCTTTTACATAGTTTTACAGAATGTTGTAAAAATCATGGTTCATATACTGGTGTGTGCTGACCACTCACCAGTCCATTAGCTGTATTAGTGCAATGTTCAATTTTGTAAGTTCTATTTTGTAAATCACTATAATTTCCCTCTAGCTGGGGCAACCAATACTGATAAGGATAAAATGGTGGTCCAAAAACCAGTGGTAAAACTACAACTTAACATATTACCTTTGAACTTGGTACATTATAATGTGTGACTTTTTCTGTACAGTATGTATCCATGCAGACTGTTTGCTGCCCATGCATTTCAATCCAGTTGGTACTCAGAATCCATTTTGTAAACATGACTCTTCACACATATTCATTGCTGGACATTAATTTCATCTGAACTGAATGTTTTTGTATTTGTACATACAAGGATTGGAAAGTACATTTAGTCCAATCTACAAATTTAGTAACATTAACATCAAACCCTAATCTGCTAAATAAAGAATCATTAAAATGTTGCAGAAATTCCTTCTGAAAATTAACATGCTCTTTTTGTGATGCCCATATAGTAGGTAACCATTGTGCCTGTAAATGTACTATTTGTGAGATATCCGGGCCTGTCGGTTTTAATCTTTTTGCCAGTATTTCTATAGCAATTAAATTTAATGCACATAAACCTGTTCCCATACCCCCAAAAAAGTATCATACCAGGCTCCTCATCTCCTACAACCAGTGGTGTCAGGAGAGAATGAGATATTAACGTTATTACTGTTTTTTGATAGTTCTGTCTCACTACCGTACATGTTGATGGTACCCTGATTACTTGATCAAATTTGGCTGTGGGATTATTATTAAAGGTTTTGATAACAAAAAGGCAAGGGACTCTTCCAATGATTACTGAATCATTAACACAGACCAATATATTTCCCTCGTGTACCTTTATTATTGACCCTTCTGCAGTACTGTTTACACAGTTAGTGTAAAATTGAAAGAGTGCCCTTTCCCCCTGTAGTATGCAACATTTCATTGCAGTATTGTTTTGTAAAGATATATTTGCTTCACTCTGTGAGAGTTGAACATATGCTTGACCTCTGACTGTTTTCCAGACCGTGACATTCTGGTCTAAGGAAAGGTTTCCAATATGACATTTTTGTCCCCCTGGACAAGAAGAATTACTCTGACTTCTATTTCTAATATCATTTGCCCAGTACAACTTTATGTTACTAATATTGCTTTTGTATACTTTTTCTGCTGGAATCTCTGCTCTTCCTGGTGCTATACAATTACAAAATATTGTAAAAAACAAAAGAGATATTGGCTTAAATACACATTTAAATTTACACATTTTTACATAATTATTTACATTTGCTGTTGCCTGCCTTTTGCTCTTCTGTATTCCAAACAAGTGCACTTTAGACAGCTTCATTTTCATTTTTCTGAAAAGAAAATACATGTATGTCACTTTTGTGACTCTGTCTCTTTACTGCTTTTGCTTACTTTCATTTGATTTCTATGCATTAAAACTGTTGTTTGTCTTTTTACCTTTTATTTTGTACAGCAATGGACCTATTTGTTCCACTACTTCAAAAGGTCCCTGACAATTGCTATCGCATGGTCCTTCCGTTTGGAACATTTTCACTAATACCTTTGTTCCACAGGGAAGGTTTTTTTCTGTTGGTAATATTGGGACCTTTCTCCATAGATGGAAAGGTTGCTCTCTTGCATTGAAGTCACATATTTCTGTAAGTTGTTTTGACCATTGCTGATGCTTACTGTTTTCTAACATAGGTATATCGTCTGGTGTGTCAGGATCAAAAGGTAACTGTAATGGTAGTTTTCTCCCTGTCATGATTTCATAAGGAGATATTCCTGTCTTACTGTTGGGTTTTGCCCTTATGCCCATAAGTATGCCTGGCAAATTTGCACCCATACATTTCCCTTTTCAAGACATCTTTTTTTAAGATGCTCCTTGAACGTATGATTCATTCTCTCTACAATTCCATTTGACTGTGGATGATAAGGCACATGAAATATGTGCTGAATTCCTAATAGATTACACATTTGCTTTATTAGATCACTAACAAACTGCAGATCATTGTCTGATTCAATAATTCTTGGCCATCCCCAATAACAGAAAATATTTTTCCATAAAGCTTCTGCTGTTGCCTTTGCTGTCATAGTTTTAGTAGGAATTGCCTCTACCCATTTTGAAAAGACGTCCACTACTACTAGTAGGTATCTGTAACCTACCTTTGTTGTTGGCAAAGGACCTGCATAATCTATTTGAACTGTATACCATGACCCATCTGCTGGTTGTACTCGATGTAACTGAGTTTTTCTTTTTTACTTTTACCATTTACCTGCAAACAGATTAGACAGTCTTCTACAATTAGCCTACAGATCTTTTTTAAACTTGGGTTCCAGTATTTTTCTTTTACAACTGCCCATAGTTTATCAGCTCCTAGATATCCTAGTATTTGTTGACTTAACTTGATCAACTGCCATGCCAACTGAAACGGCAGGTATGGCCACTGTAATCCTTTAAAAGTAGTGTACGCATAATATTCCTTTGGTAGTATTCCTGCTAGCATGCACTGATCAGTTTCTTCTTTTAAGTCTTGTTGTTTTTGAATATTTATAAGGTCTTCCTCAATTGACTCTTTGTCTAGCTCTTTTGAGGCTCTGACTTCTTTGTCAGTATATACATACTCTGGAAGTTCTTTTCCACTCTGTGCTGCTTGTTTTGCTAATGTGTCAGGTAATGCATTTAACCTGAAGGTTTCACTTGTCAGTTTCTGATGTGCTTTTACCTTTAAGATACTGTATTGCTCCTTCTGGTTTGACATTGTTATTACTTTATATATGTATTTTAATACTTCAGCATGTCGCAGTGGTTTGCCTGCACTGTATACAAATCCTTGCCTTATCCAGGTGTCCATGTGCAGTCTTAAAGAATTTACTACATAGGCATTGTGTGAGAAAATGTTAACAGGATTGTAATATTTAAGCACATACAATACTGCCTCTAATTCAGCTCTCTGAGCTGACATGTATCCTGGTAACTTGATTAGTTCAGGAGACTCCAACTTGGGATTTCCTGGAATTATGGCAAATCCTGTCCAGTATTTACCTTTGTCTCAAAACCGTAATCCATCTACGAAGATGAATGGCTTAACATGGTCAAAGTCAGATGCCAAAAATTGTACATCAGGTGTCATTATTGTTTCTAAGCAGTTATGCTGTTTCCCTTCATATCCTATGTGATTTGAGAAATAATATTTGTCCCCTGTCTGCATGGTGACAGTTTTCATTCCAAAAAGGCCATCCATTTTGCAAAGACTGCTTGGCTAATACCATCTGTGATTTTATTAATTTCAAAATTGTCTACCAGAGCTTTTATTGCTTGGTGTGGTGTCTAAAATATAATGCTGGAAAATACAATTAAATACTCAGTTTGCTTAATATTTTTTTTATTATTATTTATTTATTATTTTTTTTACATTTGTTTACCAGGAATATCCACTGGGCTGAAAAGAACCATTTTCAGTGGAGGCCTGGGGAGAAAAGCTCCAAAAGACATACAAGTACAAACATTCAGTTTACAAACATTGAGTATAAAAACTAATATTAGCTACAACAAATCAAGCATGCTTACAAATACTTTGAGGAAGTTTAACAGTCCTAAATATTTCATGATATTGCCTACAGTTAAGAACAGAATAAGGGATGGATAACTGTATACAATATAGTAGGCTGAGTGTAGTTAGAGAAGACAGGGAAGGCATGGTAGAGGATAATAAAGTATAGAACACAATAAGGAGAAGAATGTAAGAGGGATACAAGTGTGAAAGATTGGGTACTGAGATAAGTCACAGAGGACAGTTGGGGTCCCTGGAAATGGCTAATAATTGTTGTATGCACGGGTACTAACCCAGTTCCACTGGACTAATTTTATGGCTACAGAAAGTGACTGGGCATGTAATAATAAAACAGATAATGTTTTCTTTACAGCTGCTGCTTGTAACACAAATGGCAGCTTTGGTGTGGGTGCTATTCATTCTGTACCTTGTGATAATTTTACCTTTATTTGTGAAAATGCTTCATCCTCATGAGGTCCGCACTCTAAAAAGGTGGAGTTCTTCTGTTCCTGTAGCATTTTGCATAGAGGAGCACCCACAGCTGCAAAATCCTCCATAAAGTGCCTTTTGTAATTCATGATTCCCACAAATTTATGCAAATCTGCTATTGTTAATGGCTTTTCCATTTGTAAGATGCATTGCACACGCATTGGGCAAGGAGACCTTCCTGGTGGTTTTATGATGGTACCTAGAAACTTAGCTTCTTGTGTCAAACTGAATTTTCTCACTTTTGACCTTAAACACTGCTGCAGAGTATGAAAGACTTTAAGAAGCTGTACATGCTCATCCACTGTTTCAGACTGAATTAGTATGTCATCAATAGGTTCATAGGTTCATAGGTTCATACTAGGCTATCTGCCCTGGGGCAATTATAAGCCTAGCCCGATTCTGTATGGCTTACGCCACCCCTTGATTTGAGTATACTGTGCCCTTTTTTAAGGTTTAGTTTACTGTGCCTCTGTCTAATAGTGACACAGGAGTAATCCCTGGGACAAACCTACGATCCCCCATCCACTTATCGAGATTCTTCTTGAAGAGATTCAGTGAGGTGCTCTGCCTCACATGAACTGGAATTCTATTCCAGAGCGAAGGAGCCTCTGTTATGAACCTGTCCCTCCAGCAAGTTCTATTTATTTCTGTGCTGAGGTTCAAGTCCCTCAGTGGCTCTAAGGGATTTAGATTTACTGAGGTGGAGCATGTCCATTAATTCTGGATTTGACATAGCTTTGTATGTCAGGCATAGATCGCCTCAAAGTAGGCGGTATGCAACTGAGTAGAGCTGGAGTTTTTTAACCGAGCAGTATATGGCATCTGTTTGAGACCCTTGATCCTCTTGGTGAGATACTTTTGGGGTCTTTCTAATTGCTGCAGGTGTCGGGTAAGGTACATCCCAAAAGGGGCATTGTATTCTATGATGGGCCTGATGAGGGATGAATAAAGGGCACGATTACCTCTCTTGATCTAGATGTGAAACCCTTCGTGATGAGGTGGGCTATGTAGAAGGTCTTTCTAACCACTTTGGCAATGTGGTTTTCAAAGGAGAGATTGCTATCAACTTGGGTCCCCAGGTCTCTAATAACTTTCTCTGTACTTAATGGGTTTCCGCCTATGTGGTAATTTGTGGGCACATTGTTTTTGCCAAAGGGTATGACTATACATTTTTGGCATTTAGCTTTAAACCATGGCGCTGGCACCAGTTATCTGTCTCTGTGAGACCTTTTTGAAGGATGTTTGTGTCAGCTGGAGAGTTGATTATGGCACCCAGTTTGCAGTCGTGTGCAAAATTTGTGTGGCATAGTCCTCCCCCCTTTGCCTGTAGAAAAGTATATACCGAACAAGAGTGGTCCCAGGACAGAACCCTGTGGGACGCCACTTGTGACCGGTTTTGAGTCTGACATGGCTCCAGCAACTCTCACTCTGTGGGTTCTGTCTTTGAGCCAGTTTGCACCCATCTTGTGACATAGGGGTTTATATTTAAGCTGGATAGCTTATCTATGATGCCCGAGTGGGGTATTGTGTCAAATGCCTTTGCAAGGTCCAGATAGGCTGTGTGGACTACCTTTCCTTCATCTATGGCTTTGGTGACTGTTTCAAAGAAGTCAACCAGGTTCAAAAGGCAGGATCTGCCCTTGACAAAGCCGAACTGGGTAGGATCTAGTGTCTGTAGGTCCCCAATGTCTTTGTTTATGAGCTCCATGATGATCCTCTCCATAGCCTTGCAAACTAAGCTAGTCAGGCTTATGGGGCGATAGTTTCCAGGGTCCGTAGATGCTCCACCTTTGTGGAGTGGGACCACTGTTGCTGCACGCCATTCTGTGGGCACATATCCTGTAGTGAGGCTGAGATTGTATAGCTGTTTTATTTGAGGGATTAGTTCCTCTTGAAGTTCATGTAGGACGCAACCTGGGATGCCATCTGGTCCCATGGAAGCAGTGTTTTTGCTTTGGAGAGGGCAGCCTTCACCTGAGCATCTGAGATGTTTGGGAGGCAGCCCTCTGCCGGGATAGATATTTGCTCTTTTGGGGAGAAGTTCGCACTGAACCTGTCTGCCAGGATATTGGCGATGTCTGTGGGTTCAGTGTATTTTTGTCGCTTAGAATCAACTCAGAACAAGTCTGGGAGTTGCATCCCAAGTTTCTAACATAACTGAAAAAGCCTTATGATTGTCTTTGGTGTCCTGTGCAATTTTTCTCTCGAAGCTGGCCTTGGAGGATTTTATGAGGGATTGTAATTTTTGCTAGTACTGATCAGAGATGCCTTCCCTATTAGGGATTTTGCTCTATCATGTAGTAGCTTCCTCCTTCTGTTGTACAGTTTATTTATGGCAGGGGTCCACCAGACTGGACGCCTGCCTTTGGATGATTGGGTCTTGGTTTTGTTTGGGATAGCATGATCCATGCATTCCTGGAGATGTCTGTAGAATGCATTTATATAGGATTCTGCAGTTTGGGCTGTAGTTTCCACTGGCCCTGTGGCCTTGAAGGATTCCACTTCGGTTTTGAGAAGTGAGAAGTTCGCTTTTGAGAAGTTTTTCACTGTGGTTTTCTGGGCTGGGTGTGGGGTCGGGATGTGGACATCCAGTGAAATTAATTTATGGTCTGATCTTACCAATGAGGGATATACTTCTGGTGTGGAGCATAGAGTCCCCATGTTGGTAATGATCAGGTCTAGTATGTTGTCCCCTCTTGTGGGAGTGGTGACTAGTTGTTCCATAGCATTTGAGTTTATAATTTCCAGGAATCTTTGGGCTAAGGTGCTGGGGCTTGAGTAGTGCTTCCAGTCAATGTTTGGGTAGTTGAAGTCGCCCAATATAATGGTGTTCGGAAAGATCTTCATGTTCTCCAATGTTTTCAGGAAAGCCGAATGGGATTCCTGACTTTGAGAGGGTGGTCTGTAGGATGCTATAAACTGAAAAGCAGTCTTGCCCACTGTGAGTTGCACATGGATGGTCTCCGATACCGTGCAATGCCACTAACCTGGAGGTGTGGATATCCTTGATAAATATGGAAACTCCCCTCCTTTTGTGGTTCGGTCCGGTTTTGGGGCGAAAAGCATGATATGAGGTATAGCCTGGTAGTGCTGGGGTGCTCTCTGGAGCCTTGAACCAGGTTTCTGTCACTGCACAGATATCGATGTTCTCCATACTGAGGAGAGCTGCATCTTGAGGTTAAGACTTCTGGCTTAGCAGCATTACCCTTAGTTTCTTGTTCCTTGTGCTCTCTATGGGGTGGGTTTGACTTTTGAGCCTTGCCTAAAAAGGCACTATGGGGTGGCAAGAGCCTTTGCCAATATCCGAAAGCCCAGTGGTGACAGGTGCAAGCTGTCCCTGTCGAGCATGTCATCCCAGGCTGACAGACACTGGATCCCCTTTGAATGACACCAAAATTTTAGCCGATTGTTAAAATTGATCATTTTGTCTTTGTACTGTGGCATCATTCTAGGTGAGGGTAAGATGCTGCTCAAGGTCAGGGTCATACCAGCCTGGGCTACATGATCAGAGAGCTCCTCTATGTCCCTTTTCATGTAGTCCAGGGAGGTACGTCTCAGGTCATTTACACCAGCATGTACAATGACTGAGTCATATTTGTATTTGCTTTGGAGTGACCTGAGTGCTTGTTATGTGGCGGATCCTAGCCCGACAGGCAGCTCACTGTGACCTTCTCTTTATTCAGCCTGGTGAGCGGGACGTCAGTGTGTCTGACAATAGAGTCACCTATAACAAGAGTATCAGGTGTGTTATTCAGCCTTAAGGGCTGTGGCTGCTTGGCACACTGACTTTGTGGGTTATGTGTTGTGTGTGTTTTGTTTTGAGGTAGCGTTTGCATGGATGTCTGCTTTGGAGGTCTCTGTTGCTTAGGTAAATTTTTATTTAGAGCCTCAGTATGTTTTTGTGTATTTATGTGTTTGGTTCGCTGATGTGGTGGGACTATGTGATACTGGAATTGTGTTGTGTGAGGTTACCTTCTCCTCCTGACTGGTTACACCAGTTTTGAGATGAGAGAGCTCAGCCTCCAGTTTGGCTAAATAGTTGCATCTCTCACATATATTTGAACCTGTTTGGAGGAGGAGAGGGTTGTCCGTGTACATGAGACAGTTGTAACATTGCCTCAAAATTCCCAGATTCACCAGCTGGACTGGAGAGGAAACCATTGACTGACCTTTGGACATGCTAGAGTAATAGGGAAACTGAATTTAAGATGGACCAATAGAGGACAGGGTGATCGTAGAGATTATAAGAGTAAGTAGTGCTTATGGTTTAATAGTGCTAACTTGTAGGATTACTTAATCGGACCAGTGAAGGGCCTTAGAATGAGAATATGGTGTTTAAATTGAGAGGTAGAGCAGTTCTAAGGGAAAAGTGAAGAGCAGACTTTGTGGAGCCAGGAATAGTTTAAACCCAATGCGGCGCTGCGCTGTTATGCTTATGCTCAAAACGCATAAAACCGCAAAAGAGGGTTTTAAGAGAGGAAGATGAAGGAGTTTTGGAATTGACCCAGAATGGCCAATAAAACTACAGTTTCAAGTCAGTAACCACTCCCACAGGGCAGACAGGCTGCTCAATGTTTTTCACTGCCACTGATCAACAGAAAGACTTTCCTTTATCCCAAGCAAAAATGGCCTCACAGAAACTTACAAACAGTTCAAGAACAGCAAGCCTGTAAATGAACTTTTTTAAATCTCAGAAAAGTGGGAAAAAAGCAAGATTTTTTTTTTTTTTGTTTTTTCAGAGATAGCAGAGGTTAACAAGTATCAGCAAGTTATAACAGTGCAGTAAATGACCCCACACAAGAGTGCTAGGCCAAAGACAGATAAAATGCAAGTTTTGAGAAAAAAACGATTTTAAAAATAAGTGCAAACAGGAAATTCAGTAAACAGCTCTAGGTTGTAACACTGAATCATCTTTTTCCAGCTGTTGCAGAATGGAACCTACCAGCTGGTGAAAAATAACAGGACTGTTTTGAAAGCCCCTGAGGTAATCATGTTGTGACATACTGCTGGTTTTTAAATACAAAGGCAAACCATGGCCAGTCTCTTTTTCTGAGTGGCACTGCAAAAAAGCCATTTGCTAGATCTATTACTGTAAACCACTTACTTTGTGGCTTAATACGTGTAGCCAGCTCTGGAACTCCTAAAATCAAATGTGCTCTAGAAGTTGTGTACTGATTTACTTTTCTTAAATTAATGACAAGATGGTAACTGCAATCTTTCTTTTTAACTGACCAGATAGGTAATTTGTAGGACTGTTGCCTTTTTGTATAATTCCTTCCTTTTCCCAATCTGCAATACATTTTTCCATATGTTCTTCTGCCTCCATAGGAATGGGATACTGTTTTTGAAAAGGAGGTATGTAATCTTGATCACGGCCTACTCCCACTGGTGTTTCTAGATTTCTACAGTCACTGGGTCCCTTGGACCACAGGTTTTGAAACTGTTGTTGTAAATGCTGTCACACATCCTCACTGTCTGTATTTACATGTCCTTTAGACTTGTCAGATTTCTCAGGTTGAGAGATTGCACAGCAAACTGCACTTACCTCTCCCTCTCCTGTTTCCCTGTCTCCTATCCACAAAATACTGTTAGGCAAATCAATTACTATGCCCAAAGGTCCTAAAATATCCATAACAATAATGGTAGTTGAACAAGATGGATGCATTAAAAATGCACCGCACCTTTCCATTTCTGTCCTTCTTGGTGAAATTTTATATTTACATCTTGGCTACTTACTGCATAGCATCCCGTGCCATTAAATACAGAAATGCAAACCTTTTTTGTAGAATTCACAGGGAACTGTCTGTTTGTGACAGATGCTGCTGCTCCTGTGTCTAATAAAACATTTTGCCATAGTGACCCCTCTACCTACTTACATAACTGCTGCCTGGCTATTTCCTCTGCCTGCTCTTCCAAGTATTGTTGGATTAACAGGCAAAGCTTCCTGAAAAACTACGGGACATACTTCCCCTTTTCCTGTGTATTGATGGCCCTTATAGCTGTCTTTACCAGTATTGTAAGACCTCTGTGCATTGACTTGTTTTTCTGACTTGTCTTGTCTTGTGAATGTTTTGGCTCTGTTTTTGGAAACACACCCTGTTCTTCCATATTTGTACGCCAGGCATTGTAATGATCACAGTCTTGCTTAATACGCCCTGTTTTTTTACAGAAAAAGCATGTTGATACCATTTGCTCATTACTCGTATTTGATCTGGGTGCTAGGGATACAGAAGCAGGAGCTGGCGGTGCTGATGTAGCTCTTTCTGTTGGTGGTTGGTCACACCACCATTGCCTTACATGGCTTTTTACTTCACTGATTACTGCAAATGGCTCACCCCCTTCTCCTAGAGCAAAGATATGGTGTGAGTATAATGCCCCATCATCAGCCATAGTCCATCCACTCATTAGTTTTTGTATCAAATCAGTAAGGATATTTGAATTTTCTTCATAAATGCAATTAATATGCCCTGGGACCCCTTTTACTTGCTCTAAAAAGCAATGCATTAACTGTTTTTGTACTGCCGGTTGTTGCATGCCCCTGTCTGACCTTTGATATATGATCTGAAAGGCTAGTATAAGGTGTTAAGCTTGTTTCATTAACTTATCTGAGATGGTGATTTTGAAATTATCTAACAGCTTAGCTGTGAGGTGTTGCCTCTGTGTGTATGCCATGAGAACGGCTGTCATCAGACCTCTCAACCAGTTGGGGACAAATCTCAACAGAATCAGGCTGTCATACATCCTACTTTACTGTTTAACTGATAAGTGTCTTGCTTTAACTGAATGAAGGTTTTAAAATATTTGGGAATAAAAATCCAGTAACATCTGAGTAATGCATCTGTCCATACATCAGATCTTGCTGTCTATGCCACCCATTCTTCAAATGCAGGCATGTTATAAAATATGCCTTTATCATTTCACGGCAGTAAACTTTGTAACAATCTGGACTGTGTATACAGCTCAGCTGCAGTTCCCTGCTCTATGATTTGAACTGGCTTTATTTTCCCAGTTCTTCTTTTAACTGTTCTATTTGGGCATTAGCTTGTATTAGTTTATCCTGAACCTCACTAGCCAAATCCTGTTCACTCTGTAACTGTCGCTTAAGATCTGATATTTATTTCTCTAATTCTTTACGGCCTTTATGATATGTTTCAATAAACTCTTCTTTTGACTGCAGGGCCCCTATACACTTTTCCAAAGTTTTTGTATGGCATCTCTGAAACCCTGTCTGTCTCTTAGGAATTTATTAAACTCTTCTGTCAATTTATTATGAACCTCGTCCCTGTCCTTATCTGTTTTTTCTTGCATGGTAGCTTCATTCCACTGTTGTACATACTCTTTAAAGCATGTAATAAGATCTACCTGACCCAGAGACTCCCCAGACTCTGGAATAGACTGCCCATACATGTCAAGCAGAGTGCCTCTTTGGCCCTCTTCAAAAGGAACCTTGATGATTGGAAGGGAGATAGGAAATTCACCCCAGGGATCATGTCAGTCGCCCTGCTAGACAGGGGTCCAGGGAAGTAAATACTGTGGGAAGAAATAGCCAGGGAATTGTTATGGCTAGGCTTGTATAGGCCCTAGGGCCGATAGCCTAGTACCAACCTATGAACCTATGAACCTACAGCAGATTCTGTAAGTAACTGATTTGATAGTTGTTCTAGCTCTGAAATTAGTGTAGTGACAGGACATAACTGTTTAACATATGGATATAATATAAGAGCATTACCCTTTTCTGCTTCTTTATCATCAAAAGATGTTTCTTTACCATTTAATTTAGCAATGGTCTGCACTATATTTTTATGGCATTGTACACAGAAAGCAGTTTCACATGAATCACACAATAAACATTTACTGTCATACCACAAATTTTCCTGTCGAAAATACCAGTCAAATGTTACTACCCATTTGTATAGTGCATGTACATCAACTTGCCTTAATAAGGTTTTACATTTACCAACATGTTGCTTATACCAAGTCTGTCCCAAATTTTATCTGGTCGTTCTGACAAATTAAAAGTAAAGCTTTGTTTAGACTTTTTACTACACTCTCTAACAGCATCCATACTGCGTGTAATACAGAAAGATTTGTACCAGTCCACAGAGACACAGGTGGCCAGTCTGCTTACTGTAGATGGCTGGAAAATTTCTGTAGTTACTCAAGAAACAGGTGAAATTAAATTGGCAGTTGCAGATTCAAAACCTTGAAACTCACCGACATGGAGAACTTATGGCACTGTGACTGTACTGCATGGCAGTCTCACTCCAGATCCAGATGTCTGGGAACTGTACTGCTGCAAACTGTAGAAAACTGCAGTGGTCCTATTTAGGACTCAATCACATGCATACATTTAGTTACTGCACCTTTACTGGAGTGACCCTATGCAGGCACCACTCCTCCTGTGTTCGAATGCATGCATCTAGGGGTCTATATTAAATTCTCGAAGAGGTGTTCCATCAAACTCCTCTTCATCGACATGTAATCAATGAAGTCACTAAACCGCAAATGTTCACAACAGACATTTCTTTCCCTGGGAAAGAAATCGCTTGCCCTAAAAACACAAAAATACCACTTCAAACTTAACTAAATATACCAACTCCAAGATTGCACTACTGTGGAGAAAATGGCAAAGTAATGTTGTTGGCCAAGTGATTTCTTTCCCAGGGAAAGAAATCGCTGATGTGAACATTCGTTGTTTAGTGAGTTTGCTGATTATGTGTCAATGAAAAGGTATTCGATGGAACGCCTCTTTGAGTATATGATATAGACCCGCATCTAGGCGTATATATTTTGCTACATATATTCTAACAAACAGAAGTGTACATGCACTATTGTAAGTGTTTAAATGTATATATCTAACAGGTACTTACAATGTCAGACCATGTCAAAAGAGTCATCACCATGTGTTATTATCTGAGAATAATCTAATCTACTTGGCTCACCCTGAAGCATTTTTTGTATCAGCCACATGGCTTAGCTGCTAAATCCCGTCTGATTTTTTTTTTTTGTAAAGATTCTGTTGATTGTCAAAGTAACATAGCAATATGACGTCATCTGAGAACAGAATTATTGCCAGTATGCAAGCACATTCTATTTTTTAAACAATTTTTATTAGGTTTTAACAATACTAAATTCAAACTCAGAAATACATTGAAAAAATGTATGTTAAACCATAGAAAACTAAAGATATATAATATTTTAAATAAGAATAATAACAACTAAAGAGTTTACAACAATGTCTAGTTAATCAAATTAACATGTTACTGCTAGTCAACTAATTAACAGAACTCTTAAAAATTGTGTGAATTGTTGTCTATCAAGGTTTTTAAGTTCAACCACAGATTATAAGAATAGGATGTTCTAATAGTTCTGGATTTAATAGACATCAGTTCTAATTGACATCAATCAGCAAGAGTGTTTTTGAAATCTGCAAATGAGGGTGGAGATTCAGATTTCCAGTTTCTGGTTATAATTTTTCTGGCTACTGTCAAAATAGACCATAATAAAGGATACTTAATTATTCTGACACATTTATGTATCGGAGTGTTAAACAAAATCAAAGATTTAGTTAAAATTAAATTATCAGAGAAAAGGGCTTGAAGTAAATTATTAATATTGTTCCAGTATATTATTTCAGAGCTATACAATCATAAAACATGTGTGACCAATCTGCTTTGGTCTCTAATTTACATTTCAAACACCATCCCCGGAATTCATTAAGCTTGCGCCATGCTTCGGAGTAGCGTTGGCGATCTAGCACCAAATATGGCCGTCGAGCGATTCAGGTAAGAGCTGTTTCCACGTGCACTACCAGTGTACGCCAGAGCTGCGCAGCTCCTGGTGCATGTATGCTAATTACCCCATGCACAGCAGTGTAGCATGCAAATGAAGGTATATAGCGATTTATGAAGTTGTGCAAGTGTAGCGTAAGCATGTAGAAATGTAAACCAAAAAAACGGTTTACATGTTGTCAAACATAAAATTGGAGCCATGAAAGTGGACCAAACTTACGTGTTATAATGTTAATATATGCCAATGGCTAAATATATAGCCAATGGCATAAAACAACATGCACAACATATAAAAAATAACATTTAATTTCATGGCCACACTAACACAAAGTAAAACCGCAGTGCATTGGTGCGCAAACGGGATCATAATGAAAATATATTTAGATGTCATAAAACTGCAATGTAACGCAATTCATGATATCCCCATAATAGTCAATGGCACGCATGCTACACCACAACCATGGCGCAAGGGTTGCTAAGGGTCTGTGATAGTGTTCCGTGTGGTAACTAGGAATTAGCAGTCAATGCCATGCAAATGAGTCAAGTAATACTGAATCGCAAACGTCCCACCAGTATAAGGATGTACCACATGCCGTAGCATTACAACACTGAGGAGTGGCCTGGAGGCAAACATGACATCAAGAGAGGGGCACGCCACAGTATCTGTAAGCACATTGGATCATTGCTAATCCATGTTGGGTGTTGCTAAGCAAAGCCGCAGGATAGGGGTGTGGAAGTAGCCATAGCTTTGCTTAGCTGAGAGCACACAAGGTAACCCAAAGTTCATGTGAACGTAGATGAAATGCGCATGAAACCCGGTAAATGGATGTGCGCGGCGCGCACCACAGCTGAAACAGGAAGGATACGGGAAGACAATAAGGAAATGCTGCAGCATGGTAATTGGAGTACAAATGAGTAATTAACACTTAGAAACGTACAGTGGGCCATAGACAACAGCTAACAAGGCTGCTAGCAGCTACCTGCAGAACAGGAAATGGGAGGTGCCGTACAGCTTAGAAAAGAGAACTGTCACAGCAGAACAAAGCAAACTTGCTGTAGATGAGCTACATAACCCATTTCCCAACACAATCCTGGGTTATGGAAGCACAAAACAAGAAAGGCGGCAGCTGGATGCATGCCTGACCATGGGAGGTGAATCGGGTTGAAAATAGAAGTAAAGGGCAATAGATGAATCATGGCAGACAAGCGTAAGTCAACACCAAAGGCCCCACAATAGCAGTACCTGCTGTAAAACCAATAATTAAGATACCCTGCAGCTGGAATAGCACAAACACACCCAATTACACCAGCATCATCCATTGCACAATAGTATAAGGTGTGAAAGCCCCACACACACACTTGTGTATTCCCAGACACTCTGCACCATTGGTGTATACAGACAGGGAACTTTTAATATGTATATGTTAGGGGCTGCCATAGCTTTGATTCACCAGCATTTGTTGGAGACTGACGGTGGTGTGGAGGATGATGCTGACAACCATCTCAGGCACCGGAGGAGGAGATGAGTGTTAAGACCCAGGGTAACCTACCAGGGGCTACATGATCTGGAGATAGTAGAGCATTACAGGGTGGACAGGGACATCATACAGCAACTTGTTGAGCTGTGCCGGCCATGCCTCAGAGCCAGAAGTAACAGAGGGGAACCCAGCCCAGTGGACACGAAGGTATCTGTAAGCTTGAGAATACTAGCCACAGGTACTTTCCAAAGGCCAACTGAGGATATCATGGGGATCTCACAGGCATCAGCATCCAGGGTACTCCACCAGTTCCTGGATGCCATGTTACCATATGCCAATGAGCACATACACTTCCCCCAAATGCAGGAGGATTTGGCCAGCAATATGCGTCTCTTCCACCATGTGGCAAACTACCCGGAGGTAATGGGTGCAATAGACTCTACGCACATACACATCAAGTCACCACCCGATGAGCAGGGTAGGTGCTACATAAACCGCAAGGGATTCCCCTCCATCAACTGCCAAGTCATGTGCAATGCCCAGGGCATTATCATGGAAGTGTGTGCTGGCAGTCCTGGAAGCTATCACGACTCCCACATTTGGCATGCCTCACAGCTGTATCAGGTATTTGCCAGGGGGGACATCCCATATGGCCATCTGGTGGGGGATGCTGGCTATGCACTGGAACCATGGATGATGACACCCATCAGAAATGCACACACAGCCATGCAAGAATGCCATAATGAGGCACACGCAGAAACCAGAATCATCATAGAGCATGTGTTTCGGATGCTGAAATCATGGTTCTGTTGCTTGGACATATCTGGTGGAGCCTTGCAGTACTCTCCAGAAACTTGTGCCCACATCTTCATAGTATGTGCCATGCTACACAATATGATCCTGCGGAAACAGCTGCAGCAGGGACAGAATGGTGAAGGCCCTCACAGCCCACCACCATTGCCAAGGGACCCACAGGCACAGGGGGGCTCAGACCATGAACACCCTGTGCTAGCCCCAGTAGGCAGATGGAGGCGTGCCCAGTATGCCCATGCCTTGGCAAAGAGGGAACGTATAGCATACACACTGACAGTGTAGGCACTCATGGACTGACATCCTTCTCCACCTGCACACACAGCAAACATGGATGGCACACGTACATGACCACCTGTAAATTGTCATGTATAGGTGGTCTACTGTGTGCATCCTACATAGGTAGCCCTCAACTATTGTACACACAACCGCCATTGGCACAAGGTAAGTCAATACTTGAACAGTATATTAAGCTATCAGCATGTGTCCATACTGTATGTACAGGTTCATAGATACATAGGTAGGTACATGCCCAACCGCCGAGGCCACTCCTAAGCATAAGCAAAATGTGTCTGCTGTCGCCACCCCATCAATCAACTAACTGTCCTTCTGTGGAGCAGAGCCACTTGCGGAATCCCTGGGGTGTAGCTACTGTTCTCCACCCACTCTGCAAGGATTCCCCGGAGTGTTAGTGAGGGGTTTTGTATAATGTTATCAGGGATGTGTTTCCAAAAAATGGGGAGTATCCCTGACAGGAATCTTCACAGATGTGTACATGTTACATAGTATACCTTAAATACAGCTTGCATATATAGGTAGTTCTCCACAGAATAATAAACATGTGGAACACACAACCGCTGAAATGTGCGTTTAACACCCTTGCACTACCAGTACCTGCTCTGAGAGGTAAGATATCACTAACAGGATTAGAACACGCAACCATGTACACATTTGTCACAATAACATACCACTAAGCTACCTGAGATGTACCAATGGCAGTCGTGTATACTGACAGGATAAAACAGAAAAGATAGGAATGTGTTGATATAGGACAAACTGGCATGTACACAATGAAAGGTGTATGTTTTATATATATATATATATATATATATATATATATATATATATATATATATATATATATATATATACATCATCATATATAGAGAGAGAGGGAGAGAGAGAGAGATATATCGATATTTGGGGATATACATATATATGTAGATATATATGTATATGTAGATATATAGATAGGTTAACAACATCTACATAACCATGGAGGTACATATACATGGGATACCTACCACATACCGACTGCTTTATACCGACACATAATCCCGAGGCTTAAGGTCCGAAAGAACACAGTACCGAAACACCAGATGCGCGAGGTATAATCTCACGATGTTAATGGGCAGTTAGTCAGTGCTTCTGGTGTTGCGGTTTGGGTAGGTTACTGTGTGTACATGTGTTTCTTAGGGCTGTAGTGTGTGTAAGTGTGTGTTCTGTGTGTGGTGTGTGTTGTTGGGGGACTGTAATGTGTGGTTGTGGGTTAGCTTTGTGCGTCTGTTTGCGTGACCTAGGATGTAGAATATTAAAGTAGGGGGTGGTGTGTGGGGCGCAGACACCTACATGGGGTGTGTGGGGGGGGGGCTTGGCCACCTGCTCATATGTAGTGTAGGATGGTTTGTTTGGATGTGTTGGGTAGCAGTGTGTCTGTGTGTGCATGTGTGTGTTCCATGTTCGTGTTACCTTCGCGAGTTACTGTCAATGTCGGTAATGTGGGGTATGGGAGTCTGTTCCCGGGACTGTGTGCGTTGGAACACTGTGGTTTTGGGATTCCGTAGGTCTCCCGTACACAGCAGTTGAAGTGTTCACATATGTGTATAACATAGACTATAGCAATCACACATTCCTCCACTACCAACCTTTATGAATAAAGGATATGGAGAGTACATGCCTATACACCATTACAAATATGTGCTATGGACATGACCCAATGATAGTGTTACCACTTGTTCCACTTTGCGAGGGACACTCCCTCTTTGGGCGGTTGTGTCCTGACCAAATATATTAAACGTGGCAAATGTCCTGGGATTGTAGGACATAATTATGTCCCATATGTACTGTAATAGTTGCATACATTAGTTATTTCTGTATCTAAAGTACTACATGGTACAGGAAACAGGATAAGCTACTAAACTGCTACAAGAATAAGCATATGATTAGGCAAGAAAGGAAAGTTCTATCCCTTGTACTGACCGTGGGTTTGTGTTGGCTTGTAAAATTAGATGTGTGTCCCGAAAAGGACCCACTATGGACATATGAAAAGGTGGCAACCCTAGCCAAAGAGGGTCAGTCACCAACACAACTACGATGACTGCAAATACCTATGACAGAAATACGCAGCTATCATGTAGCAACACGTTATTACATTCAGATATATTACTGAAGGGATTCAAGGACTAACATCACCTGCACGCTATACAGGAACCACATAACAGTGCCTTAATGAATCAGCCTGCAGATACCATTGTATTAGTCCACAAACGGATAGGTGTTCAAATATGGAAGGAGCCCTCATGCACATAGCGATTATGTATAAAAGCAGTTCCTATACACCTGCATTTGCTAAGCACGCCCACCAACATCACCCCCACACCCAAACATATTACAATACAAACTGTAATAACATCACAAATCATTCACACACTGTACAACATCTGCATAAGCCTTAACATACCTTGTCAGAGACACACTAACATGGCCCTAAGTGAAATAGCGACTGTTATACAATGGAACAGCTGCTGATGTAATAGGGTTTGTTTGCACTAATCTTGTTTCAGAGGGTTGTGCATGCACTGGGATGTGTTAGCAATTAGTGAGTAACAGCACAGTATGCTACACTTGTACACCAAATCAAGGATGTCTGGTGAGCACACTGTACACCACATAACAGTTCATGCATAGCCATACGACCTTGAGCTGGCCAAATATCCTTGCCAGACTTAAACATCTGCAGAAGTATCAGGTACAAACAAACCATGCATAAGTAGCACTGTTCTGAAATATAACAGCTGTACTCACATGTAGAACTAAATCATCTAGCCCTTACACACAGTCCACAGGAGTCATGAAGCTAATACATCTCTGTGTATCTCCATATAGCTGTTGAAATATATTGCAATAACACATCTAGGCCATCTCCCTCGAAAGTAAGGCAAACGGACAATGCCCAAAAGGAGTACTCACTTATACACCACTGTTGCCATGGTATCGGTACTTTGGAACATGGTACTTTGGAACAGCAATTGGTGGACAGGATACCATTTGTTACCGATATGTAACTAGAAAAGGATGTGTTATCACACATTCAAACCATCCGTATATACCAGCGGAACATTACAAATAACATTGAAACACAAACCGAAAAGGATTTAATCAACTGTTAACGATACGTCGGGTTACTAATAGGATATGTAGAACAGTCAGTATGTCTGTGTATGTAGTACTATTCTGTAGTATTTAAAGTGCGCACAATCCATATAGTGGAAACAGTTATCTTGTAGTGATGTATTGTTGAGCATAGTAATGCTTGTAGTATCTGTGTGTACTGCTGTAGGTCACAAGGCAAACACCACATACACCACAAGGGATGCTATATAAGGGCTTTGAACAGAAATACTCCTCACCAGCCGACATCAGTGGCAGGGTTGGTCCAACAAGTATGTGCTATAACAGGGGATAGTATATGTTGATATATTGTAACTGTAGCCATATGCATGAGTGTAATACAGAGAATAACATGTGGAAGGTTTGGCCACTGTGCAAGTATGTTTTGCATTGTGGGATATTGTGCCAATAACTGTGTAATGTACAGTATTGTAGGCAGATATGTATTACAAGCTACATAGCATTGCTGTAATGGTAGGCAAACATTAGTTATGTCAATTGGCATTTACAATACACAATAACAGGATATATATATGTCTTTTAGTGAGCTGACAGTTTATCAGCATAATAGCAAAGTAAAATGGAAGAGCTATTTAACTATCCATGCACATAAGACATGTAATATATGCAAAGATAGGTACTAGGCTATCTTATCAAGGGTATCTGTAAGCCTAGCTAGCATGTGTTGTCTTTCGCCACCCCCATAGGTTGGTTCCCTGTGCCTCTGAATGGCAGAGCCAACAGTTCCCTGTGCCTCTGTCCAGAAGAGCCACTGCAGTGATCCCCGGGTACATGTCTGTCTCCCATCCACATGTCAAGGTTTCCCTTGAAGAGTGCTCATGAGGGGCCCTGCCTGATGTACATTGGAATCACGTTCCAAAGCAGAGGGAGTGTCCGGGTCAGGAATCTATCCGTTCAGCATGTCCTACTCATCGTTGTGGTTAGGTGTATATCCCTAGAGCATGTGGCTCTCAGGGGCTTCTGTTTAGGTGGAGCATATCCAGCAATACAGGGTTGGGCATGAGCCTTGTATGTCATGCAGAGATCACCTGTGAGTATACGGTATGCAACTGGAGTTTCGTAGGTTGGGCTACGTAGGTCATCTGTTTGAGGTCAGTAATCCTCTTGGTGTGGTACTGGTGTGGTCTTCCAAGCTGTTGCAGTTGTCTTGTAAGGTATATCCCAAATGGGGTGTTGTATCCTTTAATGGGTCTGATGTGTAGAGCCACAATGGCCCCTCTGATCTGGATGCGAACCCATTAGAGATTGGGGGGGCCATGGAGAAGGATATTCTAACCACCTTGTCATTATGGGTATCTAAGGAGAGATTGCTGTCTACTGGTGTTTCTGGATCCCGTATTACCTTTTTTGTATGTAGGGGAATAGCACCTATGTGGTAGTCCACGGGTAATTAGTTATATCCAGAGGGGATGACTATGCACTTTTAGGCATTCAGCTTGACACTATGATATTAACACCAGGTATCCGTCTCAGTGCAACCCTTCCAGAGGGTGTCTGTAACAGCTGGGGAAACAATTATTTCCCCTAGTTTGCAGTCGTCTGCAAACCTTTTCAGCCAAAGCTCTCCTGTGCTTGTCTGTATGTCAGAGAAGTATATACTGAACATGAGGGGTCCTAGAATTGAGCCCTGGGGACGGCAATTGTAAGTGGTATACAGTAGGACTTAGGGTATGCAACTCCCACTGTGTGTGTTCTGTCCATGAGCCACTTTGCAAACCATCACATGACATAGGGGTTAATGTTCAGGCAGATGGGTATGTTAATAATACCAGAAGGAGGAATGGTGTTGAAAGCCTATGAGAGATCTAGGTAGGCTGTGTGGACCTCCTTACCCTCATCTAATGCCTTGGTAACTGTCTCTAAGACGCCCACCAGGTTTAGGAGGCATGGTCCGGCCTTAACAATGCCAAACAGGGAGGGGTCAAAGGTTGAGAGGTACCCAATGTCTCTGTGACAGTGATCCATGATGTGTACCATAGCCTTGCAGACCAGGCTAGTCAGACCAATAGGGAAATAGGTCCCGTGGTCCATTATGGCGCCACCTTTGTGGAGTGGGATAACTGTTGCTGTGCGCCATTCAGGGGTCACTATGCCCAATGTGAGGCTATTATTGAACATGGTGCATAGGTGAGGAGACAGTACGATCCAAAGTTTGTGTAAAATGCAGCCTGGGATGTTGCCTGGTCCCATGGATACTGTGATATTGCCTTTAGAGTGTGCAGCTTTGAGAGGGATCTGCCAGGATGTTGGCAATATCAATTGTTTCTGTAATGTTCATGCCTTTGTGCTGTAACTCAGAGCAGATCTGGTTGTTGACATCGAGGCTTTGTGGTTGTTGTTGGTATTAGTTGCATTATAGTTTTTGTAGCTAGCTTTGGAGGATCTTATAAGGGATCTCACCTTCTTACTGAGGCTGGCCAGGAATCTCCTCCACACATGGTATTGTACTCTCATTTGCAACAGTGTCTTCCTCCTGTAGTACAATATGTTTATGGCAGGGGACCAACAGATTTGTCTAGTTAATTATGAGTATAGCATCCTGGTTCTGTTTGGGATAGCACAAGCCATGCACTCCTGTAAGTGCTTATAGAGTGCATTTGTGTAGGATTCAGCAGTTATAACAGTACTGTCCATCTGCATGGGTGTCATGACGTCCACCACGTCTGCCTTAAGAAGCATGTAGTTAGCCTTGTAGACATATTATACTGTGGTTCCCTTAATGGGGGGTAGGTGCGGGATGTGGATATCAACGGTGTTCAGCACATGGTCTGATCGGACCAACGAGGAGTTGGCTTCATGTGTGGAGCACCAGTCACTCATGTTGGTAATGACTAGGTCTGGGATATTGTTGCCCCTGGTGGGTGTGTGGATATGTTGAGCCAGGGTATTGGTGTTTATGAATTCCAGAAACCATTGAGCTAATGTGTTGGCACACAAGTAGTTTTCCCATTTAATGGTGGGGTAGATACAGTGAGGCTTATGTGATGAGTGTGGTGTTGTGCAACTGTGTACCTTCTCCACATGACAGTCAGGGTCAGGCTTGGTTGGAGAGACCTTTTCCTCCAGTTTGGCTAGATGAGTGCATCTCTCACAGGTTGTAGTGTTGGGTGGTAGGCAGAGAGGCTTGTCTGTGTACATGAGGCAATGTGAACATTACCTCAAGATGTCCAGATTCATCAGATAGACAGGTGAGAACACTGGCAGTTGACTCTTGGACATGCCTGAATATAGAACTACATTCACCTAGATAAGTGAGGAAAGTGAGTACAACAGCTACATTACTCTACCCAAGTGAGAAAAGTATGTACAAAACCTGTTCACCCTTACCTGTAGGTGATGTGGAAGATTGAGTGCTATAGTAATCATTAGCTTACGTACTGTTTACAAGTCCTGAACAAATGCTTAGCATGAATAAGCAATCCAGATAGGGTCGTGGATAATATAAAAACACGGCCCTCTCCCCCCAACAGGTACACAAGCATATATCCATGTACACCACAGGGCCCCTGTACCCACAACTATGCAGGTACAAGCTGCACTCAGTCTGCATGGGACCTGCCCACATCACAGGTTGTATCATACACATATGGCAAAACAAGATGCTCTCCACATACACATCATGTAAAACATAGCTCCATGTCAGGTTGTGTACACACTGAATGGTGCACACCAACAGGTATCACAACCTACAAAGGGGGAGACATCACTGATAATGGGAAGTACTGCACTACTACCCTGCTGAGTTTGGTCTGGAAGGCCATGAACCTTGATCACTTAAGTGATGTCAGCAGTACAGATGTAGATGACAGTATGGTTGATGTCACACTGCATAAGACAACCTTGCCAGGTCATAGGACATCATCACCCATACTGTGTACCACCTACATTCGGTATACTAGATGTACATTCCTATGTCACAGGAGTGTTTTGAAACAGGACTGCTGGCAGAAACAACACTAAAAAAGGTGTCTGAATAATACGTGATCATCACACCAGTGGCAGCTACAGTATGTCAGGGTTAAGGAATTCTATTCCCCCTCATTGTAGTCCATACCTCACAGACAAACAGAAGGCATCTGCCTATTGAAGTATGCGAATGACTATGACCTAGGAGCAATAGCTAACTCGCATTGTCACCCCTATGTTAATAACCCTGTACCCATGAACTACCACCTAGGCAGCGGTCATCATAATGTACACTTGTGTGTGAGGGATGCAGCTGGGCAGTTGTCTTTCCTGTGATAGCTATGTCACCACACCTGTCAGGGAGTCATATGTGGCAACCCTAATAATAATAGGGTACCATTCATGAATATAGACATCATTGTCCAGCCATACAGACCACTCAAGTGACCCATATCAGATAACATATTTCCTTTAAGGGGTATTGGCCATGTGCAGATGGCCTACACCAGACTTCCCATTCCCCATCTCCACTATGTAACATGATGCATACCCTGAATAAATCCATGTCATACCCAGTGATGTTGCACATGCTAGACATACTCATCCTGATCTCGAACACATACTACATGGACATCCACCTTCCACATGCTGGACTGATCCTTGTCCATACACTTGACATAGTCCTGCCATACTATGCATTCCTGTCCATCAAAGCTGCACATCGCTCCCCCCTCAGACATGGTGAGATGACCGCATGGTATATGTATCATTAACCCTGTGGATCAGTAATGTGGCACTGCTCCACTTGGCCCCACAGACCCGCCTGTCAGCTACTGCCAGGTAACCTTTCATCCTAGATGCATACATGGCCCATGGCATATAGCCCACTAGTTGACTTTGACTGTACATGCCATAGTTGATATCCAGCCCTGCAAATACCATCTGGCTAGCCAGTGTCCCATGTGTATCACATGTGCAATGCAGGTGATACATGGCAGGATGTTGAATCACTGTACAGTGCCGTGTAGATGTATATAGCAGAACACATACATGTAAAACCTTATATGAGCATGTCTGCAGGGTCACAGGTCACGTCTGTTAAGGCAGTGTAAGCCCTTCTATGTGAAATATACACTGCATCAAGGTTAACTGCATTAATGTGGACACATCCAGCCATGTGCTGATAGGTAGGAACACCAGTACAGGCAAACAGACATGCTCACATCAAGACAGCAACCACATGGAGTATGAGCAATGTAATCAAGTGACACACACACATATATGGTGAGAATATCCACTCAACATTGAGTGTCACATGTGTGACACAAACACATCAGTGTCATGTAGGTTTGCAAATACAACTATTTAAACTGAATTAATGTGATACACGTGTATGTTCAGCTGTAGCTCTGTATGTCTCTGAGATACTGTGACCTTTCTCCATCATTATGTCTTCCAGGTATGCCACGTGCAAGGCTTCCCCCTTTTACATGCTTGGAGGATGAGGCCCTCATCCCATACCTACTCGATAATCACGACATCCTGCTCAGCCATGTGCCACAGGATGCACAGCAGCGGGATGCCCTGTGGCTGGAACTTCGCAGGAGGGTTAATGATGTGGGTGGCCACAACCGCACATACCAGCAGGTGCGCAGACACTATACAGACCTCATTAGATGGGTGAAACAGCATGCAAATGCAATCACAAGGAAACAAGGTGCAACAGGTGGTGGACCACCAACCCAGCCCCCACTCACATGTACCGAGGAGCTACTGGTCAACCTGGGGACACCTGCAGAACCACATCCACAAGCCTTAGCTGATATTGTGGAGGTGGGTGTTTCTCAACCACTGAGCCTGGATTTGCCTGGTAAGTCAGTACTGCACCTATAACAACTATATTCCATATAGCTGCATGTGTCACTGTACAATATGTAATGTAACATCATATGCAAGGCATGTATACACACACACATGCCGCATACTATAGTATGCTACTCTGTGTATGCACACATGTGCACACACCATAGTATAGTCTAATGTACTGGTGTATGTGTTATGCACATTGCTCCCTGTAGCCTTTATACAGGGGTGGATTATGCTCATACTGCTGTGTTACTCCTATTTAGGTACCTTGGGCGTTCCATGGTAACAGCAGCCCGTTGCAGGTGAGAGTGTTATTATTTATCAGGAACCATAATGCACAAATCTATCTGCCATGTGGCCATTCACAACATGTATACATAATGTATGGTTCTGTTACAATATACAGGTCAGACTTGCAATGCATCACAATGACTATCCATGTGCCACACTTGCAAACTATGTGAATCATCTCACCGACATGAATGCTCACAAACTTTATTGCCAGATGTGTTGACAGCTGTGCATACAATGGTGGAGGTGCTGTTCACTTTAGGAACGTACAACAGAGCTGATCTACACATGTGGTGAATACAAACAGTATTACACAGTGGGCTGGAGTATGGCCAGCACACAGGTTTCAACAGTGTGGATCATAGCCCTGCTATGAATGTCAAACAATGTGATGTGCTATCTTGACATGTCCATGACATCTATTGGCCTGGCTGCTACACTGCCTACCTAACCTGAAAACATATCCCACATACCACCCTTTATCTGCATAACCCTGTTGTCAGTGGAGCATATATATCATATGGGACAACACAGACATGTGAAATAGATGCCCATCACTATAATTTGGACAACACATGTACACACATGGCCATGGAGGATGGCCAGAGACATGGAGCAACACACACAGTAGAAGTGTTGTTCTTGTGTGTACACCCTGTCATACAATGGCTACACATGGTTCAGCCATGGCCTTTGTATAATGGTCATAATGTAGATGTGGAACACTAGACATCCTACAGGCCTGTGCACATCTTGTGTAGGCGTAACATCAATCCACCACATAGGATGTGCTGAACATCTTGAGGGTGTTGCAACATGACAGCAGTCACCTGTACAGTATCCACATCAGGCCACAGATACAGTACATTCCCATTGCTGGTGATGGACATAAATGCCATACTAGCTCCTCGTGTGTGTGTGTGTGTGTGTGTGTGTGTGTGTGTGTGTGTGTGTGTGTGTGTGTGGTACACAGATGTCATGTGGGACATGGTGTACCGACATGTTCGCCATGTCTGCCCATAGTTCCCAGGCTGCAGCAATATGGTTGCAGATGTGCAGGGGTGTCATCCGTATACCCATCAGTGACCTGTGTCACAACTTCCACATCATGGTTTAGTATGTATACACCTCAGTGATGTGAGTCACATTCCACAGTATATACGTATTGTATCTGAACACAGTCATGGCTATGAACCCTGTCTGTAACTCACACTGTATAGCACTAGAGACTCCTCATGATTCCCTGCAATGGCCATGCACATCAGCTAAATTTGCAGTATATCTGTAGGGTGGACAGACAACACTGAATTGGTACACCACTGCCCCACTGTATATTCGACAGGACACCATTGTGTTAAACATGTATGCATGTCATTGCACACGTCAGCAGATCACATGTCATACTACATGTGATTATAAAGGTCATATGCCACACATCAGGAAGGTGTACTGTTAACCTGTGCTGGTCCACATTGTGTAACACAGGGATGTATGCTAACCACTACTATGATTGCGTAATTTGCATGCCGTCTGCTATCACACATGCATGCTGTTGTGTGCAGCCTAGGGATGTATGATAACTACCACTATTATTGTCTGCGCTGCATACCGTCTGCTGTATCACATGCATGTTGCATGCCTTCTGTCATATCACATGCGTGTGTGTGTGTGTGTGTGTGTGTGTGTGTGTGTGTGTGTGTGTGTGTATTGTATAGATTGTAATGTACGGTTCTTGTCAGCCCTCACAGGTGATGTAGGTGCATTGCCCTCCTGTGGTACATCAGATGTTAGTGTCCCCACAGACTCTAGCAGTGATGATGAACATATGATTGGGTCGCAGGCAGAGTTGTCAGGGGCTGAAACTGTGCCATTGGTTGTCATTCCATCTATATCCACCTCATCCCCACACACAGATCCCATACTTGCACATACCCCATCACCAGTGGTCATAGAGGAAGGACAGTTGGCGCATGGTAGCTTGAAACAGGAAAGTGTGGGGGCTATGGAAGGTGCACCTGCACACCATGGTGTCAGCCAAATTACTGGTGGTGCCCCACACAGGCACGTGGCCAGTGCTGCTCGTAGGAGGACCTCTGGCCAACATGCTCCTGCATGACAGAGCACAGCAGCTGGTGTCACCAGACACATGTTTCAGGCTGTAATGGAAAAACAGGTATGTGCTGAACAGCGTAACAGAGAAGATCAGCGGCTACAGAGGGCTGCTGTCCATTCTTTAAACAACAGCATCCAGGCAATGGTATATGCTCAACAGCAGATTGCTGATGCTTTGGATAGACGGTTGGGTGACATGGTTGGAGTCCTTGACCATGGCATGACAATCTGTGAGTGTGAGCTGTCTGTGTTGGAACATCTGGTAGGAGTGAGGCATCGGGCACGTGGACGTAGGCCTGCTACATCACCTGTGTCAGGTCTACGTGTACAAGCTACCTCACATGTCCCCTCCCATAGTGGCGGTAGCAGCAGCAGTGCATCTGGTGCTGTGCTGTCCACACCATGACACAGCAAGCCACATGCATGTGGCCTGGGACAGTCCCAACAGGGACACAGTTCCAGTGGACTAGTGACATCAGACAGCACCCAATCTGCACCTCTGTCTGGTAGTGCCCGTGCAACCCTTGGCAGACACAGGTCACATGTCTGTGGCTGGACACCGTGAACTGTAAAACCTCACCTGTACAGTCTGCAGCTGTCAATAATACCCCTGTGTAGGCCAGACACATGGGAGAACTGTGTGCAGACATACACGCTCACACTGGACACATATGTAGGGCACCGCAACACACACATGCATAACATCCACACACACCCAATTAGATCAAAGGCCCAAACCCACACACATGATGTCATTCAATGGTGGAGCCTAAGCCTCTGGCAAACATTAACACCCTGAGCATATGATGATGCCTGTGCCGCATCCCTGACATCCACACCATCGGTGCAGGGACATGCTCATATGGTCTGATGCACAGGGTGAACAGACTAGGATGATATGTGTAGTTTACAAATGTTGAGGACTGTTGACAGTCAGCAGATATACCATGCAGTACAGGTGTACAATACTGTTAACAGTATGTGTCTTGTGTAACAACAGTAAATGCATGTTGGTCATGTTGTTCTGCTGTCCTTCTTCAGGTCTAATTGCATGTGCCAGTGGATGTCAGTGTTTGCAGTTAAGTGTCCCATATGTCAATCTGGACTATTCACAGGTATGTATGAATATACCAGCATGCACCGTGTAGCTGCCACATACCAGTGATAATGTCCCACGTTACAAACACGTCTACCATTCCAAGAGCATGATAGCTGTGTATTAAGCTACTGTAGCCACAGACGTGACATCCACAAAGGGTGACATCACAGGTACAGTTATATGGAGTGGTGAGGTAAGAGAGTGGTCTAGCTGATTACAAGGGTAGAGGCCAGTGGGAAGTGTGATGCCTCAATGGGAATCAGTAATACACGTTCCCATGACAGGATGCCAACACACAACTGCACCCACACACTCAGGTATTGACACACATGTATTCAGTGACACTGTAACACACACACACACACACACACACACACACACACACACACGGCTTCACCGACACAGTAACACACACTCGCACACAGTTGCTACTGGTGGGATGAGGACCCCTGCCTATGTGCAAATCATCATTACAGTACTGTGCACCTACATGACGTGCCACAGAGAATACACATGTACAGGTAGTCAGCACGGCCTAAGATCGGGGACATCAACATGGATAGTTGAATACATTGCCTGGATGGTGGGAGGGGTCCTATCAGTTCAGTATGGTAACATACATCCTCACCCCAGGGACCAGTCAGCCCTACATACACACACTGTGGCATTCAGTAATTAATACACCTATGGCAATCACATACAGATACCGCACATGTGTGAGATACACACCCCTGCCTATGTCCTGCTTTATACATTGCAGTCTGTACAGATGTGTACACTAGTGTACAGGAGAGTGAGTAACAATTGAGATGTATTCCCCACAATACATGACAAATATGGACACATACACAACCACACATGCCAGTACTGTGAATCTCAGACCTGCCTAGCTCATGTTATGTATGTCAGACATACAGCAGTATTGCATGCATTACAAACTGTACTGATGCTTCCTGTGCCAACAGTGCTGATATATGCACTAGGGACATCATATCTATTAACAGGTGTCAAGTGATTTACCTTCGTTATCACCCTGACCGCTGTCTAAGTTGTCTGTTATGTCCTTCAATTAACAAAACCATTGCTTACCAGTTACACAGGGTATTGTAGGACCACTTGTGACACACCTGTGAGCTGTCCACAGCAAACATCCATCTGCAAAGATGCCCCGCCACTTAGTTATTTAAACACATCTGTCCATACCTGTGGTACATCTTTCTGTACATTCAGCATATCACCATATACAGTTGGCAATGTTGAGGTTGCATTGCAGCTGCATGATGTACTAGGATACATGCCACCTGCAATCAGCAACTGCACATGCATGTTATCTGAATGCACAACACTGTGTACAAGTGTGTAGGTCCTACAATTCTGACATTTGGTCATGTTTGTAGGCATTGCAATTGACTGATATGTGTAATAACATACATGACACATGGACTGTTGTATGATATGATGGATGACCAGTACAGAGGGGATGTTACCTCTGTCAACATTGATATCACAATGTATGTACTGTTAGCATTCAGCAGCCATGGACCTACATTCCATGTGCATGTGTGTAATGGCTGTAGTCACCTGTTTGCACAAAGGACTACAACAGCTATGCTATTTACTGGTATGTTGTGTGTGTGACATATACATACCCAGGGCAGGTACATGTATGTCATATCCATACATGAGGGTGTGTACTGGTGTACAGCAACAGACATCTGCTAATGGTGGACAGTACTGAGGGCCCTTGGTATGTGTACAGCTGACCTGGTCACAGACAGTGGTATCATTGCATTGCATAACACATGATGCAACTGTGTCAGTACATGTGTACTGTCTACAGTTGATGTAGAGCTTAGTACAGTGCACAGGTCAAGGGTCACATGGTGACATACTCATCTGTCATACAACATGTATGGTTGCATGGTGGTGGTCCGAGGGCATGGTGGTGTCTGCAGTTTACATCCTAGAATGCAGCATGTCACATTGTGTCCTGCACATGGCTCATTTGTCATGCCTTTCATGGGGGGACCAGTCAGTACATGTGAGTGGCCTTTATGTATGTGGGTACACCACCTGGAGCAGTCCATACCTGTGTTACGGCCCACATGTCTGGTTCTGAGGTATATGGTGGTACTGCTAGGTTCTGAGGAATATGGTGGTACAGAGACATCAGCCAGGTGTTCCTCGCTGCACAGATGTCAGTACTCCCCATTATTGGATCTATAGTGGGCAGCTGGGAATATGGACGCTACACATCTAGCACTGGTTAGCATAAGAAAACAATGCAGTTGTCCTGTAGGTGTATGGGAGTTAACCTGTGTTTAGGACATTTGCCTTGGAATGGCACTGTGTAGACGGATGCGACTTGGGTAATATCCACACTCCCTTGTATCATGGATGCATGTGATATGTGACAAAGGCCTGCCTACTGTCAGCCATGTCATCCCAGAATGACAGCTGATTTGTAAAAGACTGGTGTCAAATATATATAGAGCAGCATTCCCGCTAACAATGACAACTACCAACACCAGAGCCCATTACAATGTGTTCTTTACATCTACCTGTAATAGCATGGCCACTGTGGCCCTCCGTGTTTAGCATCAGAGTGCATCCCAGTCAGCCCTGTGCTACTAGGAGTATGAGCATGCCCAGTATATCCTTGTGTAAATGGACACATAGTAGAGCATTCCGACCAGCCCTGTACTACTAAGTATGTGAGCATGCCCCCTGTGCTACTAAGTGTATGAGCATTCCCAGTGTATCCTTGTGTAGATGGACTCATAGTGCATTCCGAACAGCCCTGTGCTACAAAGTGTATGAGCATGCCCAGTATATCCTTGTGTAGATGGACACAGTGCATTCCGAAACAGTCCTGTGCTACTAAGTGTGTGAGCATGCCCAGTGACACTTTGTGTTGGTTATGTGTCTCTGTGTACGGGCATGGCCATTGTAAACCTGTATAGTGGTAGTAGTCATCCATTCCAAAGATGGGCATACTCCAGGTCAGGATGGATTCATACTTTAAACACACAGGTTCACAGGTATGTACATCTTAACTGCCAGCATCCCTGTTGAAGTCCACATTCTCAGACGGTCATAATGACAGCCTTGACATGTGTAGTCTGTGTGGCACGATTCGTATATAAGTAGTATTGTAATAGTAATCTGTAAATAGGCAGGTGTTCCGCACCTGACACTGGCGTGTGTGTGTATGTCTGTCCCCATTTGCTGGTGGACTCTAAATTGCTTTTAGACTGGCCACACCCCATACATTTCTTATACCCACTGTTAGCAAGGCCGATGATGTCACCCATCTACAAATACACCTCTGGGAGGGCTGTGTCCCAGTAATCTTGGTAGCGTGTTCTGTAACTGCGTAATGCTGTAGTGTAATAAAGTAGTTAGGTCAGTGTTCTAGTCCCACACTTGCCGTGTGTGTATGTGTGTCTCCCCATTTGTCTGAGGACTAAGTAATACCTTTATACTGCTCACACTCCATACATTTCTTATACTCACCAATAGCAAGGCCGATGATGTCACCCATCTACAAATACACCTCTGGGAGTGCTGTGTCCCAGTAATCTCGGTAGCACATTCTGTAACTGCGTAATGCTGTAGTGTAATAAAGTAGTTAGGTCAGTGTTCTAATCCCAGACATGCCGTGTGTGTGTGTGTGTGTGTGTGTGTGTGTGTGTGTGTGTGTGTGTGTGTGTGTGTGTGTGTGTGTGTCTGCCTGCATGAGACAAGTAGAGTGCTTTGTAGTATTTTCTGTAGTGCGTGCCCTAAATCCATGTTGCTGCAGTGTAATATGGTAGGGGTTTGTATACAGGACAGGGCAAGTGTGTGTTTGTCTGTCAGAGCCTGTGTAGAGGTGGCCGTGATTGTCTTACCACTGGACATGTTTGAGAGCGGGTTTTGTAGTTTTCCTTTATAGTATCCATCTTATGACACATTGGCCACCTCACGAGGAGTACAGCTGTCAGTCAGCCATGGCACTGTGTTGGCAAGCCATACCCATACATCTGGCAAAAGGGCTGGTGAACTAAGTATGCAGCCCTACTAGTACCCGGTATATCTCCCACACCCATGTGCCATGCATATACAACCTTGCCTAGGATATCCCACTATGTTGCTAGTAACATGCACATTGAGGACAGATAGTAGGCATGGTGTGACTGCAGTGGCCTGCAGAGGACATGGCACCCTGTACAGTGGTACAATTGGCACATATATGCGGACATTGTGCCTTCACTATGTTCCACACTGAATGGCTGCAACATATGTGGTGCCATCATATGTGATCCACTAAGGCCAGACAATGCTGTACACATGTTCCCTGTATGGACCCATGCCACTGACACCACGGAATACCTGTCCATTCTATACATGCAGGTGCAGGGCCGACCTGCTCACTGTAAGCAGGTTTCACCACACCAGGCCAGTATTGGCATATCGGAGTATAACAAGCTGTGTACACTGCATGTGTCTGCCAAACCAGGTACACCTGTACATGTCACTGTAAAGTATTGTGGGACATGCACATCCCAGGCAATGTCCATGTGAAGGACTATCAAACACAGACATGGCATGCATTGCAAAGCTATGGCCCTAAACATTGGTAACCAGGATGTCAGGCCAGATATTGCAGTACCCATCTGTGTGGGACATTGCAGACACTACACCCCTGCACTGCACACCATTGTCGGGTGATGCAATGGCAAGGATTACCCCTCACTCAGCCTTGTACAGCCATCTTGCACAGCCAAACACTACACATCCATGGAGCAATGCATACCTGCATGACAGTACTGGCACCCTGTGTCTACGTGTGTGTTGTGATGTTCCCAACCACAGTCACTCCCAGTATAAACCTCGTTGGCATACCAACAGTTGTCAAGCACTTTCACATGGCCTAGCCCACTGAACCTCCAGATATCCCCTGTGGTGCATGTGGTCCTGTGCATTACTGCGGTGTGGCAAACTAAGTAGTTACATTGTGTATTTGCCGCCCTGGCAAAGGTGTCAATGCATGTCCATTAGAGTGTGGTTGTGGTGACAATGGCATCCGTTCACGTGGACTGACATGTGTGCCACACCTAATGTATGTCTATTATATCTGTTGCAGATGGCATTCACTCACCTACACACATGTTCTTACAGCACTGCAACATGCCGCCTCTGTGGCACATGTAGTAATGTCATGCACATGTAATAGTAATGAGTAGTCAGGGGTTTGACCCTGTACTATTCAGCGTGTGGCAGATTATGGTAAAGTCTCCAAGCCCTTCCCTGGTATACATTGCCTGTCCCGCACACACACACTCTCTGGTGGATGTGAAGGTGTACACCTGCACAGCAGCAGCATGTGTATTGTAACAGATAGAAATGGTCAGGTAATGGCCTCTGCACCTATTGCAGTCCTCCTCTAGCTGATTGCATGTGGTACAGCTGTGATGGTGTTCCCATAGCCATCTGCATGATAAACACTGTACACTATCTAGGGAAAGATGTTATTATCTGGCCATGACAGTTGCTGTGAGTGGTACCTGGATGTGGTGTTCTGACACGGCATTGCAGATGATATCTGGATATACCTCAATCATTTTCAACAGTGGGAAATAACCTAATGACAGGAGGGTGATGTGCCACACAACTACAGCATGTAAATGTATCTATGCTGCATTGAGACTACTGCCTGTTTAACATGTGTGTGGTAATGGCTATTCTGCATGTTAAAATACAGACATGACAGCACTCTGTTCATGAGGGAACCCCATCTGTAGGGCCATCTGTGAACAGGTCAATGTGTACAACCATTTGTTTCCTGTGTTACACATTGAGCACACTTCTGTGCACAGCAGAAGCATAGTGTGGGCATTGCAGACAGTACATAATGATAGGGATGTGTTACTGCCATCGCATCCCTGACTGGACATGTGTCACATGAGACAGTGTTATGAGTGACACTTTGTGAGATTCCCAGTGACAAGCCAATGATGGCAAACTGTTCATAGCTGCGGTCACACGTCTACTACACATTGTACAGTTGCCATGTGGTATATATGCATGTGTTGTGCTCCCTCTGCAAATGTATACAATCTGTTGTGTTGCTGGTGATATCTATGCATACTGTCGTAGGTAATCCTCTATGCTGTTGTCTATCACTAAGCCATATGTGGGTTTAAAATGCAACAACACCATAGGCCGAATGGGTTGGTAGGTCCCGGCAGATCCTCTTGTCCAACTTCAGCTGACCATGGCACCGGGCACTAGCACATCTGAGGCTCAGCAATTAACATCAACCTCTGTTGGCTATGCACCACCTTCTGGTGGCTCCACCACTGAGGATGGAGCATGTCCCCCTTGGGAGTGGGACCACACAGGTACATATCTGCTGTCGTGCGATCCCGGACATGTTTCGTAGGTGGCTCCCTAAGGGGTTATGAAGCCAGATACGCCAGTTCAAGGGCAGAGTGTCACATTTACAGAGTGATGCTGCCTGTCCTTTACAGCCCCCAGCACTGCCTCCTTTGCAGCTGTGTAGGTGCAGTGGCAGTTGCCCATGGCTGGAGACCTCCATCTCACTATTCCCATGGGCCTTTGAATGCCGAAGACCCATCCCCATCCAGGGTGTATCCCCCCCACATGTGTCATATACCAACCCTGTATGCTGTCATTTCTGTGCTCCTACCTATCCTCCACGGCCATACCTACACTCCTTCCCCAACATCTGACCCTCACCTATGGACACATAAGGCCATTCGGCTCCTAGGACACCATCTGCCCTATACATAGCTGTCCATTACACACACGTGCCCACTGGACACATGAAACCCTTGTAATATGCATCATAACATACTACTGTTATCCTCACCACTGTCCCTCAGGTGCAAGGTCCTGGAATGCACATCACTCCTACATGGTTCAGGTACACATGAGGAGGATGACCCCATTGTACACAAAACACTTCCAGTCCCTCTATGGTTACCCCATTTACCTTTATCATGGTGATGATGTTGCACATTGCAGGAGTACTGTTCACACATAACGATTGGACAGGTACTGTTGTGTTAATGTACATTACATGCACAGAGTGATGTATATGGTCAATGTACAACTATTGTCTGTCTGAGGGAGTCTTGTGATCACATAGAGCAACACCACTACATAATACAGGCATCGCTGGTGTTTCCCGTTTCATTTGTTTGTAATGCTTTGTTGCCACATGGCATGTCCCTGATACATCTCTATATATGTCTGCACATATATGCTGGACATAAACACTCACATGCACTTTTACATGATGGGATACATTCCTATACTGTTGAATGACCGTGCTGTATGATATCCTCTGGTTACAGCCTCTTATGCTCGATTAGCCTCTACATTGCTTAACCAATGCAATACTCGCATACTGGTAGCCAAACACACTTACACCTGCTCGTTCCTGCACTTGCTAATGCACCGGCATTGGTGCTTGCATCTGTCACTCACACCACTGGGTGTGAGCGAGGACCACAATATTACCTTGTGATGCCTATTACATCGTACTACATGACTCCAGTATCAGGATTGGCCACCCATTAGGCGACGGCATTGCGTTCGGCTGTACGGAACCTGCGGCCTGTCCAGTGACACAATCATATTTATGTGTACCTCATACAATGTGCTCCCACCTTGTGATGCCTATTACATCGGAATACATGAATACAGTATCGGAAATGGCTGGCTATTAGGCGACGGCATTGCGTTTGTCTGTACGGAATCAGCGGCCTGCCCGGATATTCATTCAAATTCGTGTGTTCCTCTTAGGCATACCTTGTGATGCCTATCACATTGGACTACATGATTACAGTCATAGCTGGCCTTAGGCATAGGCCAACTAAGCGGCCGCCTAGGGCACCGCTTTAGTGGGTGCACTTTACCAGTATTTATTTGGTGTAGGTAGACCAGGATGGGGGCACTGGGTGGTGTGGTGGGGGGTGCCCTTGTGCCCTCTGCCTAGGGCACCAGTTGACCTAAGGCCACTCCTGACTAAAGTATCAGGAATGGCTGCCCATTAGGCAACCACATGGCGTTTGAATGTACGGAATCAGCGGCCTGTCTGGTGAATCATTCATAATTGTGTGTTCCTCTTACAATCTACTCCCACCTTGTAATGCCTATCACATTGGACTACATGACTACAGTATCGGGAATGGCTGCCCATTAGGCGACGGCATGACATTCGACTGTATGGAATCAGCGGCCTGTCCAGTGAATTAATCATATTTGTGTGTTCCACATACACTCTGCTCCTGTCTGGCTGATACATGGGAACCGAGACCCTGCATTACAAACGAGTAGTTGAGTTGTGGTAGCCACATCTGTTGGATGGGTCATGCTACCGCATCCCTATTATAGGTTTGCCACCTTCTCAATTGGCCAAGGTAGGACTTTAGGGTTACCACTTATCCCACTTTACAAGGGACAGTGTGAAAATAATCAAGACATAGCACATGTCCAGATTACAGGACATTATTATATTCTACGTTTCTTTAATGATTGCATACAACAGTTATTTTATATATGACACTTCTATATGTTATGTGAAGTAGCATAAGCAATTCAAATGCAACTAGATTAAGCTTTTATTTGTGCAAATAAGTGTAATCTTGTACTATGCATGGCTGTAGGTATGTTTAGTCCTGGAATGTCTGACATTTCTACAGAATATGTCCCACTCTGGCCATTTGGAAAGGTGGCAACCCTATAGGACCTGTATGTACAGATGTCAGACTTTGCAGGGCAACACACCCACAGCCAGTAGAAAGGGGTGTACTTCACTGTTTCGCCTAAATAAAAGGTTACTCTTGTAGCATTATAGTTGCTTATACTGTTACCTATAACATTTAGGTGTTTCAGAGGAACATAATTGTTTTATGTTACTACTATAGACAATATAGGTAGTCTTTGCCCTAAATCACAGGACATTTGCCTTAATTACAGTTATTATGCAGGACACAACTGCCCACAGGGGAGTGTCCCTCGCAAAGGTGGAAAGGTGGTAACCCCAAACCTTTTATTCTATCAATCTTCTAAGGTAGCCGGCGGAACATGCGCTTTCTCTCACTATCAGACCTCTCATACAAATGGGGAAAAATAAACACTGAATCAGGGACACTGCATAACGACCTCAGGGACACATTTAGAAGGTTGGTGCTATTAACCTGACACATTGACGGACACAGAGCACATATGTATTCATACACCTTTTCTGAGGTGCATGCAGTTTATGACTCTTACATGTTGATATTATTCATTATGTGTATTCCGCCACCTTTCCTCCTAATATCACTAGTTCTAGGATGGTTTAGTTGAGACTGTTAGAATTCTGATTCATAATCATGGACGCCCCTGGTAATCAAGGATAGTTCACTGATATGGTCCCTATGTATTCCCCCAATGGTTTACGGGCTGTCCAGTAGATGTGTTCTTATAGTTTAGGAGGTATGAGCGTTTGCTATACCCACATCGGAATATTACTTACACCCACGGGGCGGTCCTAATACGTGTTTGCCAGCCAACACATGCATGCCAACCCCATAATCGCATACCCATAGTTTCCCCACCTGCCACTACTCTACAGCACTCATCCTTACTGTGGGTGCAGGTGGACGCAGGTGGGATATAAACACACCCCTACATACTTCCCACTCTCCCCATTTTGGGACACATGTCGTACGTTGTGTCAAACCATGTGTTATCAGGCTTGCACAACCTACTGTTCCGTGTACAGCTACATCTTGGTCGTAATGGTGTTCCCCCATTGGTTGAAGGTACCAAATATTTGGTGTCCCGCAAGGGACGTCGCTGTCCATGTTTAAAGTGTAGACCTTGCAGATCTCTCCCACTGGCAGTTTCCTGCCGGTGGTCTGGGAACCAGTGTTGTATTTAACTTTATTGCGTGTCTGTATGTCTCACCGGCCTAGCTGGGGTGGGTGATAAGTAGACGTTTGTTGAGTGGACCTCCCACCAACATATGCCCGGTCTAAACATGTTACCCATAACTGCTGTAACATAACCTAGGTATATACATGTGTATATTTACTGTAACATATATATATATATATATATATATATATATATATATATATATATATATATATATATATATATATATATATTTACATTAATATATACAGACATATCTGCATATGTATTCATACATGTATATTCATATCTTGCTGTCAAATATATATATATATATATATGTGTGTGTGTGTGTGTGTGTGTATATGTGTGTATATATATATATATATATATATATATATATATATATATATGATTATATATATGCACATCAGTGTGTGAATACATTCCCCGCTCATACGCACTTACATATGCGTAATGGTGTAAATAAGCTTCAACAGCATACTAGTGCCTTATTCATTATAACACCGACACACTCCAGTCATCTTGTAATCGGTATGTCGCACGCTATACAGTGGACAGATGTCGCTATATGTTCATGTACGGATTCCTGATGTTAAGTGGAATGTGATAGTGTGATTCATCCATCCGGTCTAAACATGTCACCCATAACTGCTGTAACATAACCTAGGTATATACATGTGTATTTCACTGTAACATATATATATATATATATATATATATATATATATATATATATATTTTTTTTTACATTAATATATACAGACATATCTGCATATGCATTCCTACATGTATATTCATATCTTGCTGTTTTATATATATATATATATATATATATATATATATATATATATATATATATATATATGCGTATGTGCGTTTGTATATATATATATATATATATATATATATATATATCAGTATGTCAATACATTACCCGCTCATACGCACTTACACATGCGTAATGATGTTTATAAGTTTCAACAGCATACTAGTGCCTTATTCATTATAACACCGACACACTCCAGTCATCTTGTGATCGGTATGTAGCATGTTATACAGCAGACAGATGTCGCTATATGTTCATGTAGGAATTACCGATTGTAATTGGAATGTGATAGTGTGATTCGACCTGTCCCTCTTCTGCACAGCCTATTATTCCATGTACTGTCGATGTTTGTATGGGCACATTCCTATTATTTTTTGTCAACAAATGGAATGCATGTGTTACAGAATTTGTACGTCAACATATATTGTTGTCTGCATGTGAGTATGCATATATACCTATTACGACCTAGCTGACCTCCACAGGGTGGTCCATTAGAACTGGGCCATCCAACCCTGGCACACCTGGATCCATAATTGCATACCCATAGTTCCTCCACCCCACCCATGTTAAATTTACAAGCGTAACATCCATTATCCACTTGTTATCACAGCCATGATACACCTTTACACATTTCCGCCCCCAGAGCTTTTGGGGCCCTACAAACATTCTGTCCCACCTCGTGTATTCACAGGGTCTCCCACCATGTATATTTGCACATACGTGCCTTTCCTGGTGTTATGGAATACAGCCGTTTGCGCTTTCCAATTTTTGGAGGTCCCAGCATGGGACTACATTCTGCCTGTGTGTAAAGTAGACCTAGCATTTCAACGATGTTACTCCCAGCAGTAATACCCTGCCTGTGGTGTGAGTAGCGGTGCTCTGCTCACTCCTGGGCAGCTTTTTATGACATATGCTGAAAGCACTTTACAATACCAACATTGCTCTTGATTCCCTTCACATCCCTTGTATATACTTTACTGTTACAACATCCATTCTTTATATACATATATATATATATATATATATATATATATATATATATATATATATATATATATTTCTCATGTATGTAGATATATATCTATACACACATATGTGTGTGTGTGTGTGTGTGTGTGTGTGTGTGTGTGTGTGTGTGTGTGTGTGTGTATGTATATATATATATATATATATATATATATATATATATATATATCTATCTTACATCTGTACATACAAACATACATTTCCTACGCTGGGAGCCGCTTACACCCGTACAGGCGCACTCGCCTATGCTTACTGTGCGTTACATATGTTTACTGTCGCTTATTTATGCTTATTTGTGCCTTATACATTATGACAATACCACTTTGATTGAAAGGAACTGGTTAATAGTCCCATGCGATACACACATTTACCTTTACATTTTTAAATGTCGGCTTTCCAGCAGAGCAACATTAATTCCATAAGGAAAATGATATGTGCTATTGTCGACCTTGAACCGTGAATGCCTTTTCGTTAGGCGGATGCTCTAACCACTACACTATTGGTGTTCTGCCTCATTTATATGTATACCCATGGTGCATAGTTACCCGAACACAAACCTCATCACTTCACTTACACAGCAGACATCCATTTACCTGTTGGGAAAAATGCACTACTACACATGCGTCATTCCCTATTCCCTACTGCTCTGGACTCATGCTGCATGTTGGCTCACTCCAAGGATATTCAGACCTCTACAGCCTATAGTCCTGGTACATACGTGTGTTCGATTGTCAGGGTGTTCATATGGTCTTCTGGGTTTAGGCTTGTCCAACTGGTGACCAGGACTGCCCTGTACCTAGTTGAAAGTCAGACTTAGCAATGGGAGATCGTTCGTTCCACTTTTAGCGTTCTACCTGTAGGGATGCAGAGGTGTGCTCACTGATGGCCATCCTGATATATAGCAGCACTAACTATTATGGGGATTTCCTATATTGTGACCATGTTCATTCTTCATATCTATACACACATATGTATATATGTATATGTATATATCGGTCTGTACATACACATGCATATACACCTACATGCTCATTTACATTTCCCATACCGTTGAATCACTGCCACCTACCGTCACACATACACGCTTGAATACCCGCTTACATCTCGGGTTGCCACCTTTTCATATGGTCAAAGCGGAGCATTTTTGGGGCACACATCAGATTTTACAGGCCGACACATACCCACAGTCAGTACAAAGGTTAGAACTTTACTTATTTCCCTAAATGAACGCTTATTCTTGTAGCGGTTTGTTTGCTTCACCTGTTTCTTGTAATGTTGAGTATTTTACATAAATAACTGTTTTATGCAACTGTTACATGATATATGGGACATATTTCCTACTATCACAGGACATGTGCCATTGCATTATATGTGGTCTGGAGACAACTAACAAAAAAGGAACTGTCCCTCACAAGGTGGGGCAGGTGGTAATCCTACTTACGTCTGCTTTACAGCACCTTATATCCAACTGCCACTATGCGAATGTGTAAGGTATATATTCCCGATAATGCACATGGGGAGACGTGCATCACAGTCAGGTGTTTAATCCGAGGTCGTAGGTTCTGCAGGACCGGCTGGAGGCTGAGCAGTCTTGTGGACAGCTACTGCTCATACAACTTGTGTCCAGATGTATACAAGACTGGACATTGTGTCGTGACACCAAGTCTAATGTATAGAACAGATACATATCCCATGAGGGATATCCAAAAATTGTGGGGAACGATGACCATCTTTGCTTTACGGCTGTAAGGTAGGGTTATACATGCAAGGGATACATAGTTTGCAATCCTGAGAATGCCTAGGGTGAGACAGCCTACTAGATATGGGTAGGGGTCACTATGAGGCAGATATGGTCGCGCCTATCTAGCAGCCTGAGTATGGCTGGTTTTGGTGGACATTCAGGAAGGGGGGAAGTGTGCTGTGAAGGGGATGATAGGTATTCAATTATGTATCTTGGTGTGTTGGGGCTGGATGGCTCAGTTCAGGCTAGCAAGAAGAGAGCTAGCAAGTTAGGCTGGTGCTCGGCAAGTGAGCTAGATAGATGAACAAGTAAAAGAGCCAGCACCCAGGAGGATCCAAACAAAATAATCTTTATTTCCAACTGAAACTAGACCGGTTTCAGCGACAAGGCTTTCGTCAGTAGTACATTAAGCCATAGTGGTGGATCTTAGTCTTATATACTGTCATAAATGAGTCACATGACATCACTTCCTGTGTTTGAACAACAGCAATTAAATGCATAAAATAAAAATGTTAACAAAACACCATGTAAACTTGAATATTCAAGTTCATAAGTTAGGACTTGTATAAATAATGAATATTAACAGATTAGGGTCTGACAAAATTATAATAGTAAAGATATATGTCAAAACATGAAACAACAATCTGATTTATAACACAAAAAATTCTTGACACAAAAGATATTTAAAGATCTTGTCATATATAGTGCATCTGAATACAGATGTACCTGTAGCACAATAATATAATGAAATGCAAGAAGTTATATGGTAATACATGATCTAACATATACTGTTAACTCAAAAGTATAATTATAATTTATCATTTAATCCCGGCGGGAAGAGACCACCAAGTTTAATAATCCATCTCTTTTCTTTAGCATGTAAAATTTCATGCCAGCCCGTTTTGAATGATCGATTTCCTATAATGCAGTCAATAATAACAAAAGAAAATTTAGCTGTCTGATGCTTAATGGAGTGTCTGTATAATGCATTAGTCAATCTCTTATTTCTAATATCTCCCAGATGTTCCGAAATCCTGATGCGAAATTGTCTGGATGTTTGGCCAATGTAAAATGCCTGGCATGTGCATGTTGCAAGATATATTATCCAGTCCAAGCTACAATTGCCAAAAAACTGAATATCATATATTTGTCCGGTATTTTTACTGGTAAAACTAGTTGTTTTGAAAATATAACTACAAAAACTGCAGTGTCCACATGGGTAAATGCCTGTAAGTTTGTCACCAGTGAGTGTCCTTTGTATAAACTGTTCCTGCATATCTCTAGTTCTTTTGTAATGAGAAAATAGTGAGCCAAGTGTTTTGCCTTTTCTATATGAGAAGTAGCATCATTCTCCCAAGTAATCAGACAAAAGGGGATGTGAATGAAGTATGTTCCAATGGTTGTTGATGATGTTAACTAAATGTCCACTGTTTCTGCCATAGGTCGTGACAAATCTGCATAGATCAACATCCTGGTTTTTGGAACGGATGTTATATTGAAGAAGAGAATCCCTGGATTTACTATGACTGAATTGGATAGCTAAATCAATAATCTGAGGGGCATAGCCCCTGGACAGAAATCTATTGGTTAGATCCATTTGTTCATTATTAAAGTCGTCATGAGAAGAGCAAATTCTTTTGATACGGCACAAATTGAGATTTGGGTATATTCCTGATAATATATTTAGGATGATGACTTGCCGCATGCAATAGAGTATTGTACTGTGGGAACTTCCTGTGAATAGACGTTTTGAGTGTATTGTCAGACTGCCTTGTCAGGTGAACGTCCAAAAAATTGATTTCATTGAGATTGAACTCCACAGTAAATTCAATACCCCAGATGTTACTATTCAAATGTTCAATAAATTCCTGGATGTATTCCTGACCCCCTTTCCATACTAACCAACAGTCGTCCAGGTATCTCCTCCATATGTCCATATCAGGTAAATATATATTGTGCATGGGATCATAAATAATTTGTTCCTCAATGTATCCCATAAAGAGGTCAGCATAAATGGGTGCAAAAGATGCACCCATAGCTGTACCTTGTAGCTGCCAATAACAGTCCTGCTGGAAGTAAAACACATTCTTGGTAAGAATATGCTCCACCATACATAACAATAATGTATTCATCCCAGGGGGGTACAAGTTGGATCTATTTAACCAAAAATCCAAGGCCATAAGGCCCGCCCAATGTGGGATGCTGGTATATAAAGAGGACACATCAAGAGTACACATTAACCAAGCTGGCTCCAGTTGAGTTTCAGAAACAATCTGCAAAAATTCAGTCGTATCCTGGATTCTGGCCCGAACATGTGCTAATAGAGGTTTCAATTTGTCTGTTAGGAACACAGATATAGGTTCAGTAAGTGACCCAATACCAGAGACAATTGGTCTGCCTGGAGGCTGGTGACTAGACTTATGAATTTTGGGAAGTAGATATAGTTGTTGTTTGGCAGGATCCTTGACCGTCAAATGTGTTTTTGTTTTTTCAGAGATGATACCGGATTCTACTGCTTGTTCCAAAAATTCATTGATCTCTGATTGGAAGCTAGGTGTAGGATCAATAACCATCTTCATATAATGATGACGATTAGTAAGTTGTCGAAGTCCTTCATTGACATAAGAATCATTATCCATAACAACAACTGCACTTTGTCTGCAGGAATGATCACTATATCTGTGTTGTTCCTAAGTTGTGTTAGGGCCAATTGTTCCTTTTGGATAGATTGTGCCTCATAAAGTCCCCTGAGCCAGACTGAAAGTGTATATCTTTAATGACCGCCTGCTGAAATACAGCTACATGTTTGTCCATAGGGGGGTTAAATTTAGATTTATGAAATCTAAAATCAGATGATCTTTGAGTGTCATCAATATGTTCCTGTTGTTTGAAAAATAATTTCAGATTAATCTTTCTACAGAACTCAATGGTGTCACTAACCATGGAACTTTCATCAATGAGAAAACCAGGAACAAAACCAAGGCCTTTATTAAGTAAGGAATATTGTTCATCAGTTAAAACATGTTTTGAAATATTCAAAACATTAGTACATTGGTGAGTTACTTCACTATTGATAGAAAAAGTTCTTCTAAGTTTGTGACCCCTGTGTTTCCTACCTGCCCGGTGTTTGTGCCCCCTAAAGGGGCCTCCGTTCTCCTGCCCCTTTTTGCATTTGGAGAGTCACCAAAGCTAGGTGTCTCAGTGTCTGTAGTTGAGGATTCTTCCCCTGATGTTATATAGTTAGACCCTGTTTTTTTCAAAATAGATCTCGGCCTCTTTTTACGTGTAAAGGAGACATTCTTAGTACCATGGGCAAACCTAACACTCTTGTGTGATTCAAACTGTCTGCCTTTATCATAATCATCCTTATCACGAGCAAATTTATGCAGCTTCCTGCTTTTCAAATTGCTTTCTAGAGTGGATAATTCTTTGGACAATTTGCTCAAACAACCCTGAAAATTTGTATTATGTTCAAACTGTTTGAGATCATTACAGGTTTTTTCAACCTCATTAATATTGCCCTGTATCGTTCTCTCATAGTAAGATGCCAAGATACGAACCCTGGCCATAGCGGCCTCTTGTTGTGCTTGTTGCCAATCCTTAAGCAGGGTCTCATCCAGTATACCAACCAATGGTTGTATTTTGCATCTCAAACCTCTAGGAGAAATATTTTGTACTTGGTAAGCCTTGAACAATTTATGGTGCCAAATGTTTGTTCTCAATATTTTAATTTGTTTACCCAATTTAAAGAATAGGTTGTCGCAACAGTCAACTGGATCAATGGTATTCAATTCATCCATTTCTGTAGATTCAATACCAATTCCAAAGATTTTAAGGTCATCCTTATCGGAGCAAAGACCAGATAGTAAATTTTTAAGATCCATGACAATGAGTTGCTAATGATCGAACAAGAGTATTACCTGGACCAGCAAAAATTATATATGGGTTGAGAGAGCAAATTGTAACTATCATCCAAAAAAAGACTAACAATCAGAATCACAAAGAAGTGTGGGCCCAAGTGTGTCAAAAAAGCCACAGAGCTAAACATGTATAAATAGCCCTGGAAAGTGTATATATGTACCAAATGCCCAGTACATGAAATGTATTTGAAAAGGTTAGGGTCAATTAATATATAGAATATGAATATGTATATATCCAATTAAGAACCATCAAGAAGATTCATATACCTCAAAATAGATCAATGACCTGAAACAATCAAATAGTTATACATACAGGATTCACTAAGAAATGAAGTAAACTGCTATAATGAGAATAATAAATCATAAATCAGATGGTTAACAACACAACAAACAATCCTCATATATAGCAAATACTACTGCAAAAATATTGAATGATAGACAGTTTTATTGGATTCCTAACATCTTGCCCTGTAGATCAACAAATGCTGCAATTACTAACAATTGGAAAAATGCCTATGTATTATTAGCAAAAAAACCCTATATATAGGCCGTCAGTAAGAGTCAATAACATCCCAATACCTGGATGATATGAGAGACAATGCTTATAAAGATAATAAACATACAATATTTGGTTGAAAAAATATGTATGCAGTGATCAGAAATGTTCCCGTATTGAGAAAAAATAGTCAAGATAATCAATACAATATTGAGTATTCAGTTGGCAACAAATAGCCCAAAGGGCTGGATACCACAAAATATATCAAGAGACATCAGAATAAGAATGCACTAAGCAACTAGTCTGGGCTGAAAAAGGCAATTATCAACCCAAAAGGTATTTGCCCTCAAAAGAATGATTAATGCATCTAATGAAAAAATACAGAAATAAATCTGCTATATTGTGTCTAAGCCCCATACAAAGTACTATATTCAAATAGACAATGAGAGTCCTAATATTTCTTAAAACATATGCACTAATAGGCATGAACCGATACTCCAAGATAATATATGATGGACTAGAATGACAACAACAGTTTCAGTAACAAAAACAATGGTAGATTGTAGTATATTAAATGTTCAACCAAATACAGATACTGTAATATAACAGAACTCTGGCCTATAGTAATTACATGCACACATAAGCGTAGGACTAGTATCCAAATATCATAAGCACAATGTCATTGGCCTGTACAGCCACAAACAGTCATTGAAAAAATATATTCCAATGTTAAAAAACGCGGCTCGGCTGAAGGCAGAGAATAGTCCTTCGATATTCAATGATGTAAAACCATGTACATAGTCCCATACGCCAAAAAAATGAGGATAAATGTCCCAATATGCTGTTTGTAAAAAATAATAATAGTACAGTACCTGAAATAATCCTTAAATATGAAACCAGTTTCCAAAGATGTGAAGCCACGAGGTATCAACTAGTCCAAATGAACCCTGGTTGTATGGGTTCCTAAGTGTTTAGCAGCATAAGCCATTACCAGATGCCTTAGGAACTATCAGAGTAGCGTAAATCAGCCCAAAAGTGTATCCAGTTGGGACCATCACAATAATGACATGTACATTTCAAATTAGACCGCATCCATACGCCAAAAAAATGAGGATAAATGTCCCAATACGCTGTTTGTAAAAAATAATAATAGTACAGTACCTGAAAAAATCCTTAAATATGAAACCAGTTTCCAAAGATGTGAAGCCACGAGGTATCAACTAGTCCAAATGAACCCTGGTTGTATGGGTTCCTAAGTGTTTAGCAGCATAAGCCGTTACCAGATGCCTTAGGAACTATCAGAGTAGCGTAAATCAGCCCAAAAGTGTCTTGTGGACAGCTACTGCTCATACAACTTGTGTCCAGATGTATACAAGACTGGACATTGTGTCATGACACCAAGTCTAATGTTTAGAACAGATACATATCCCATGAGGGATATCCAAAAATTGTGGGGAACGATGACCATCTTTGCTTTACGGCTGTAAGGTAGGGTTATACATGCAAGGGATACATAGTTTGCAATCCTGAGAATGCCTAGGGTGAGACAGCCTACTAAATATGGGTAGGGGTCACTATGAGGCAGATATGGCCGTGCCTATCTAGCAGCCTGAGTATGGCTGGTTTTGGTGGACATTCAGGAAGGGGGGAAGTGTGCTGTGAAGGGGATGATAGGTATTCAATTATGTATCTTGGTGTGTTGGGGCTGGATGGCTCAGTTCAGGCTAGACCATTATGTGGGTATGCACCGGTAACGTTTCTGTACTTGTGTATTGCACATTTTAATGTTCACATGTTTGTGGGATCGTATTGTGGATGTGCATATTTGTTCTTTGTTTATCTTCCTGATTCACACACCGCTCCCTCGTAGATCTCCAGTTCACCTATTGTGCATCCAACCCAGTCTCCCATTGGCGATATATTACATTACCCATCACCCCCCATATTCCACAATCAACATTCATCCCTTTTCTAGTTGATGGCCCACGGCACAGTCAGCAGAACACATTGCATACACTACATATCTCTGGGACCAATATGGTTGTGAGGTCTACACTAACATTTCAGATCAACCACATGCTGTACGTCACGCACATAGGTACTCGCAAATACTTATCTTTCATGACATGGTAGGCAGACCCGGGTAATACCCGTTCATCTATGAGCCGTCCTGGCAAGGATGTCTTGGACCACAAATGGGCAGATATTGGGCGAATGCTCTGACCATTGGTAGGGTTGCCACCTTTTCATATGACCTGGATGGGACATTATTGTGGCACACATCTGAGTTTACAGGCCAACACATACCCACGGTCATTACAAAGGATAGTACTTTAGTTTCATGCCTAAATATAAGCTTTTATTGTTGTAGTGGTGTAGTTACGTATTCTGTTTCATTAACTTGCTTATTCTGTTTCTTGTAACATATAGGTATTTTATATATGGACATACATACTGTATGAGACTATTTCATAACATATGGGACATAATTATGTCCTGCTATCGCAGGACATTTCACATTTATTATGAATTTGGTATGGACACACCTGCCTAGAGGGGGATTGTCCCTCACAATGTGGGACACGTGGTAACCCATACCATTGGGCTAGGCTTGGCAATTGGCGGCGCACTAACACGGTGCATTTTGCTTCCACGTGGTATAACTAGCAACACAACAATGGAATACGGGCATAGGGTTTTAAATATCTTTGTTCGAGAGACGGGGACTCAATATTCATCTTATTGTGGTGTTCGCAAGTTGTCTTGTATGCTTTGCATACATTTCAGTATCCATGGACTTTGACAGGAGTGATTACCTTTGGAGGCAGGCTGTACTAGTCAGCATTTTAGGTTGTGCGTGTACAGCCGACATGATCACATCTCCGTGCAGCATTTGGACATGCCCCCTGCACTCGTACACGTTTCCTATGCACGTGGCCATTACGGCAGCGCGCCTTCATTAATATGCATGTGGTGCTGCTGCACCATCTCTACACCTCACAGTCGGTGCAAGGTTAACGCCATCCTTGCACCAAGCTTCATGAATCCTGGGGCATGTCTTTTTTTGCTGATCAATTCTAGTTTATGAGAAGTATAAAAAACTCTGTTGAAAAATTTTCATGAATATATACTCCATCTAAGTGGGGATGTAGTCTGTCTGGATGATTCCAGAATTATTTTTTTATCATCATCAGAGGGTGGGTTGTTATTAATTAAGGTAAAGTAATTCCAGTAACTATCAGATAATTTTCTTGTTTCCTTTTTGATTATTCTATAAATATTTGAAACTTACACTTGTTTAATGTGTCTCTTTGGGTGAGCATGATTAAATAGTTCTTTAGTTTAGGTAATGGCATTTTTGAACTTGGTGGAGTATGATTAGTTTTATCTGTTATGAATTGTCTGTATACTTGGAGTTGTAACCATAAATTTTTGTTTAAGTAATATTTCATTATTATATAATCTAATTAATTTAATTTATCCCCTTCCAAAAGCTGATATCAATAAATAAGATTCTTGTCTTTAAACTGAGAGATGACAGAAAATTTGGAGGAAGGGATAACATCTTTTGTGTAGGCAATAGGCAAAAGAATAAATATCCAGTATTTGTAATTCATATTTTTATATATAAAGTTTCGGAGATTTTTTAATAAATTTTTCATATAATAAGGACAGTTGATTGGAAATGTATTTAGTGTAAAGCAATTTTTTTAAAATCCAAATAAATGGATTATTCAATAGTAAAAGTTTGTTGGAGTTAGAGCTTTCACGAGTATTGAAGCAAAGGGCTTCTTGGAATTATTTCCATCTAGCTGAATAGTATTCATTAGTTAGTAAAGAAAAAGTCTTAACTACAGATGAAAAAGAATATGATTTTATATCAGGCAACCCTATTCCTCCTAAAGACCAATCTCTCATGTAGTGTACAAGAGGTACTCTAGGTTTTTTTGTACCCCACAAAAATTTCAAAATTAACTTATTAAATTATTTTATCAATGTTTTGGTGGCATTAATGATGTGGATTGTAAAATATAGACTATCTTGGGTAATATGATCATTTTAATAATCAAAACTTTCACATCCGTTGTGAATAGTAATTGGTTCCATTTGGCTATTAGATTTCTTATAGAAGAAATGTAATTGTTATAATTTGAATTTATTATTTCATTTATATTCTTATTTAGTATAATTCCTAGATATGTAATATACGGTGGTGCGGCGGTTAGCATTGTCGCCTCACAGCAAGAGGTTCTCCCGTAAGATTCTCGGCTGGAGTGCCTTCTGTGTGGAGTCTGCATGTCCCCCATGGTCAAGTGACATTAAAGACATGCAGGTAAGTGCAAACATGAATGGGTGTGCCTTCTTTGAAGGTTGAGCATTGGGCTGGCAACTCGGCACCATAAAAATCCACTGCCAGTGATTAGCGGACTAGAGTTCCACTGTGGCAACCCCTAACCGGGAAAAGCTGAAAGACATTACCTTACTTAGTATAATTCCTAGGTATGTTAAAGAATCTGATTTAACCAGATAATTTGCAAATTTCTGACCCCAATGACTGGTATTTGAGTTTATGGGGAGTATTTTTGTTTTATTATCATTAAAATTTAAAACAGATTTGTTTTAAAGTCTTCCATAACATTAAAGATATTTTGTAAAGTTTCATTTGTACCATTAACAGTAAAGAGGATATTGTCAGCAAATAGTTGTACTTTAGAAGATACTTCAGGATTCAGAATAAAGCCCTTTATGTGAGGGTTCATCCTTATATGCTTGGCTTAAGGTTCCATAATAAGAATAAAGAGTAAAGTAAAAAGGGGACAAAAAGGAAAGGGTTAGGAGGGTGGCCTAATGGTTAAGGTGTTTGACTTACAAACCCAAGGTGCAGCGTTTGAGTCTCACAAGGGGTAATTTGCTAGGCTTAAAAATGGCTCGCAAGGGCAGTTAGCCTAGTACTAACCCATGAACACCCTTGTTTATTTCCTCCATTTATTAATATATTTTGCGAGATATAAGAACCAATCTTTATATATGCTTGACTTCCCTTATGAAGATGTGTTATGATTTGTATGAATTTATTAGAAAAATTAAACATTTCTAATGTATAAAAAAGATAATCCCAATTAACCGAATCAAAAGTGCAGTTAATATCCAAACTTAAAAGGGTTAAACTAGTCTTTGAGTTAAATGCTTGATCTATTACTGTTAGCGCTCTTTTGATGCTATCATAAGTGTTTCTGTTAGGATAAAACCTGTTTGATGTCCAACAATTAAGGATGGGAGGAATTTCTTTAGTCTATTAGCATAAATAGACATGAATATTTTATAGTCCACATTTTGTGGAGAGGTTGGTCTATTCGAGGTACATCTATAGGGATCCTTGTTAGTCTTTAATATGGGAGCTATAAGAGTGTACTTCCATGAGGGAGGTTGTTGTATCTTTCAGCTTTTCCCAGTTATGGGTCGCCACAGCGGAACTCCGGTCCGCTAATGATTGGCAGTAGATTTTTACGTACCGAGTTGCCAGCCCTGACGCACAACCTTCAACGAAGGTGCGCCCATTCACGCATGTCTCCACACAGAAGACGCTTTTGCTGAGAATCGAACAAGACAACGTCTTACTGTGAGGCGACAACGCTACCACAGCACCACCACCACAGTATACATTAATTAAATCTTGACATTGTGAAAAGACTTGGTGTAATAAACTCAAAGCTTTTTAGATATTATCTTATATATTTCCAGTATTATTCCATCATTTCCTGAAGCCTTATTTTGTTTTAAAATGTTAATTTGGTATTTGATTTCTAACAATGAGATTGGTTTATCTAAAGCATTAATTTGTAGTTCAGTTACTTTATTTCTAGTGTGTTTTTTTAATAAAAGATCTTAACAGATCTTTGGAATCTAATCTAATATGACTCTGATTAATTTTATTGAAATATTCTTTAAACTCCATTAAAATATCTCCTATTTCTGTTACCTTCTTTTTTTTTTTTTTAACTGAATAGATCTCTTTACTATGGCAAAGCTTACTAAGTCGCTTGGTCTTAATAGCCAATTTGTTTAATGCCTTAGGATTGGTAGAAAACTTTATAAATGTAAATCTCTCAAGACTAATCTTGGTCTTATGATTCAAAATTTCTAAATATTTGCTGTTCAAAGTATTTATTTCATCAAACTTGCTGGTTTTGTTTGTTTGATTTTGTAATTTGTTTATCAAAACAAAACTGAAGTAACTGCAAACAAGATTTTTTTTCCGCTCCATCAATAACTAAGCAAAATTATCTGCCTCTCCCAAGGAAGACAGTGTACGTAATTGAATTGTGGTTTTCTCCGGAAAACATTTTTAGCCACGTGCATGCTAGCAGCCTGCTGCCGTCTGTAAGCCCGTCTTTCCCCCCGTTTTTCTCTGGTGATACCTTACATCCATTCCAAAGATTGCCCACTAGGTGGCACTATTACTCCATTATTTTATTCCTAAATTTTAATTTATGATAATCTACAAAGTGAATTTATCTGTGGTTTATCTGCTCACACTCCTCAGTGTAATCGAATTGCTAGTTATACTTTCACACGCTGTAACTGCATTTATTATGCTTGCATTTCTTAATGTAACTGAAGGAAACTGTATTTATTGTGCTCATATTTCCTAGTGTAACTGAATGAAACTGCATTTATTGTGCTCACATTTCTTAGTGTAATTGAATGAAACTGAATGAAACTCATTGTTAGTCCTAATTTAATGAGCTGCATCTGTTGATGATTTCTCGAGGCATTTTCACAGTGTAATTCTTTCCTTGTGTATGCTATCCTTTCCTAGCTCTGTTATATCTGTTCCTTCCGAACTTGTATTTCTCAGTCTAACAATTACTTTTTCTTGTCTCAGAGTTAACCATTACATAGCTTCTATCCCTATTCACTTTCTCCCTCTTAAAACATTGCTCTTTATGCTTGCATGCTCATAAAATATTCTATGTAATCCCCTTAATGCTTTTTAGCATGATTCCCTTTTATATACTTCAACTGAATAATAACCATTTTTTTCCATTGCAGATAGCTTCTTTCTGCGCTCCTTCCTGTCCGGGCACTTCTCATTACAGTAAGAACCTCCCTGCCCTGAAGTAACTGCAAACAAGATTTTTTTCCGCTCCATCAATAACTAAGCAAAATTATCTGCCTCTCCCAAGGAAGACAGTGTACATAACTGAATTGTGGTTTTCTCCTGAAAACATTTTAGCCACGTGCAGGCTAGCAGCCTGCTGCCGTCTGTAAGCCCGTCTTTCTCCCCGTTTTTCCTTCTCTTTCCCTGCCTGTTTTTCCCTGGTGATACCTTACAGCCATTCCAAAGTTTGGCCACTAGGTGGCAGTACTACTCAATTATTTTATTCCTAAATTCCATTTTATGATAGCCCAGTGATAATTCTTCTCCCATTGTATTTCCCCTACTTAACTTAACCAAATTTCATATAATCAAATCTAAACAACATTTAGCCAAGAATCTAGTTGGTCTCAATTCTCTTTAGTCTCTGCCAGTGTTACCTCCAATCAAACTAAAATATTTTTTTTAAAAAGTAGAATTAATCTTTCTGTGTGACAAAGCTCCCCTCAGGAACATCTGCATCTCTGAGCCTTGTCTTAATTCTACTATACTGATTGTTTTATTCTTGCTTACCTCACCTCCTTTTCCTTGGCTCATCCCGCTCCGTTCGTCCTAGCGTCTCACTCCGCTCCCCACCCTACCCTCAAATCCCACACACTCCTAGACCCTCTACACTTATAGTGCTTCTCTCACACCTACATCCAATCAAAATACACACCACTCCCATAATCAAATTACCCAATCTAACCCATACATTACTCCAACCCCACCCTGCTCACTCCACAATATCCAATCTCTCCTACACACTACCATCTCAGCTTAAACCTACCTCCAACCCCATCCAAATAAATACCATGAAAACCAAACTAGCCTCGCTCCTAACTCTAACACTAAGTCTCACTTCCTTATCCTACTTGAACTATCTTACCATACCTCTCTCTGCCAATCACACTCCTTCACTTCACTTCACTATCTCATCCTACTTAACAAACACACACTCCTACACCTGCACATCCCCTAGCCTCTACCCACTCAACAATTTCACATTTTTCCACTATAAAGTATTACCTCAAAAACACAACTCCTGTATATACTAGCCCAGTCTCCATAAAGCTTACAACCCATATAATAATTACTAAGCTACTTAAAAACCTCTTTACTCACATTCATCATTTCATATTTAATCTCATCTCTGGTGACATTCACCCAAACCCTGGCCCTTCTCCCTCACATCACTCTAATTCCCCATCTCACCCCCCACTCAGTTACCTAATCCTTCCACATCACAGCACTAAATGCTCAGAGCATATGTAACAAAATCTCTAACCTCCACGCCTGGCTTTTCCATAATAAACCTGATATTCTTTCCATCTCTGAAACCTGGCTTAAACCTCATATATTAGACTGTGAATTGACTCCTCCCAACTTTAGTATTATCAGAAAAGACAGAACACATAAAAAAGGGGGAGGTGTTGCTCTCCTCTGCTACTCCTCATGCCTTTCGGTTACCCCCTACTCTAAACGTATTCCCAAATTTAAAAAGAAAAAATGAGCAACCCAGTGTAAAAATAACTCAAAATAGGTAAAACCACACTGCCAGCAGCCAGAAACTTTATAGTAATCCACTTTATTATACATGATAGCACAATAGCAACCACGATTGAGCGCTTTCTTCCCCTGACTGGGGATTTAATCAGAATCAACAGTTCACCTTCTAACAATTAATTTATACATTTGTCCTAATGATGTCACTAATTAATACAATAAATTTAAACATATCCTACACATTAAGACATATAAAACCAACTACAAAATATTCACTAAAACTTTTAAAAGTCATATGTTTAAATGAATTTCTATATTTTAACCTAACCACTTAACCTAAAAACTGCCTTCCTGGCCAATATAGGCTTAAGAGAAATGACTTTTTCTTTAACCCAGGGCTTTGCTTGCAGCCTTATCTGCCATTTTGTCTCCCTTTCTTCTATGTAACATCTAAAATCACCTCCATAGGGTTTGGTACTACCCTTTCTAAAATACCAAATAAATATCCTACAAAATTAGAACAAACTTTTGAATGTTTAAAAAGTGCATTGTTGTTATTACATGTAGAAATCTGGTAAAAATGTTCGTAAATCCTGTCCCTCAAGTGTCTCTCAGTCTTCCCTACATAGAACTCAGGGCAGGATTTACACATAGCCAAATACACAACCCCTTTTGTCTGACAGTTCCCCTTGCCAAACCAAACTTTAGTTCTCAGTGTGTTACTTAAAACTACATTCTCTTTTTTGAAAATGTGTTTACATTGTGAACACGTCTCACATCTTGTGGTACCATGCTTAAAGTTGACACTACCTCTTGGCATTCCTTCAAAAAGTTTTTTAAATTGGTTCTTGTCTTAAATACAAAAGAGGGCTTAGTTTCTACAATAGACCATAAAATGGAATTGCTTTTCAAAATTGCCCAATTATTTTCAACAATGTTAATCACTTCATATGCCCTAGCCCAGTATGGTACCACCATAGCTCTCTCATATGTGTCACTCTTATCTTTTTCAATTTCTATTCCAGTAGTATCTCCAAGAAAAGGGGTCCCTAAAAGAGGTTTATATTTTTCCCCACTCTTTCCATACATATTCCATATTTTCATGGACTAATTTATTAGGATAACCTCTTTCCAGAAACATATCAGCACCCTTTTTTAACTCCCCTTCAATTTCTTCCTCATTGGTCACACTCTGTACCCATGAACTACCACATAGGCAGCAATCTACTTAACACCGAATGCGTGATAAGAGACCTTGGGACCCAGGTGGACAGTAGTCTCTCCTTTGATAGTCACATCGCCACAGTAGTCAGGAAGTCCTTCTACGTGGCACACCTCATCATAAAAGGATTCTCATCCAGGAAAAAAGAGGTCATTGTTCCCCTCTACTCATCACTCATTAGACCCATTATAGAGTACAACTCCCCTTTTGGAATGTACCTCACAAGACATCTGCAGCAGCTGGAATGGCCACAGAAGGACCTCACAAAGAGGATTACTGGCCTCAAACAAATGCCCTACACGACCGCCTCAAAAAACTCCAGCTTTACTCCTTAGCATATCGCCTACTCCGAGGTGATCTCTGCCTAACATATAAAGCTATGTCAAACCCAGAGCTGTTGGACATGCTACACCTAAAGAAATCCCAATCCCTCCAAGCTACACGATCTAGGGACCTAAACCTTGTCACCACAATAAACAGGACATGCTGGAGGGATAGATTCCTGTCCCAGAGACTTCCTATACTCTGGAACAAGCTACCCATCTATGTCAAGCAAAGTTCTTCATTAGCACTCTTCAAGAAAAATCTTGATGAGTGGATGGGAAATAGGAAATACACCCCGGGATCACTTCTGTGTCTCTGCTCGACAGTGGCACAGGAAAATAACTTTCTTGGGTGGTGTAAGCTATGGAACCTTGCTGGCTAGGCTTACGTAGGCCCTTGGGCCAATAGCCTAGTGCCTACCTATGAACCTATGAACCTAAGACCTCCTCTCCGGTAGCACCCTACACTGGATTCTAGTGTCCCATCCCCATTATATTTCTGATAGTGGTACCCTTTCTGAACCACTAGGTGACCACCTTCCCATATTTGCCCATCGTCTTCCTTCCTGCCCACAACTAACCCATACCTACACCACTAGTCGGCACCTAAAAAACTTCAACCCCAATGAATTCTCAGACACACTAAAAAGAACCAACTGGAATCCACTAAAAACTTTATCCCTAGAAAATGCTGTTACCTATTTTAATACAATCTTCTTAAACCTGCTAGATTCCTTTTCCCCCTGGAAAACAAAATGTATAAAAGCTAACTCTGTCCCCTGGCTAACCAAGTATACCCTAGCCACTATGTGACTCCGTGATAAAGCTTGGAAACTAAACCATAAAACTAAAACTATAATCTCACTTAATGATTATAAAACACTTTGCAATAAAGTTAAAAAAAACTTATTATATCAGACCATAAAGCCTATTTCTCCACACTCCTAGCCAATCACAACAATAACCCCAGACAATTCTGGAATGGAATCTCCTCTCTCCTTAACCCAGGTAAAAAAGAAAACCCATGCCCCGACCCAAATGCCTCCGACTCAGACTTAGCTTTGCAATTCAACTCATTCTTTGGGAGGGTGGCCTAATGGTTAAGGTGTTTGCCTTACAAACACAAGGTGCAGGGTTTGAGTCTCACAAGGGATAATTGGCTAGGCTTAAAATAGCTCACAAGGGCAGTTAGCCTAGTACTAATCTATGAACCTATGAACCTATGAACCTATGAACTCCATTGCCAAACTAACATCATCCTTCACTAATAATCCACCTTCCCCACATATACCTTCACAGATCCCCTTCTCCTCCAGTACCTCTAGCTCTCCACCTCCCCCCTTCTCCATGAACCCCATCCCCATCTCAACTATAAAAATACTTCTACTAAACTTGAAGCCATGTTCTAATGCCCCTGATGACATACCCTCCTACTTCCTAAAATAGCTGCAGATGCCATTGCTTTCCCTATCTGCATCCTAATAAATTGATAAGTTTCAGAGTCCCATGATCCCCAGCTATGGAAAAAGGCCTACATTATTCTACTCCACAAGGGTGGTTACAATAATGGTATCTCAAACTTCCGTCCCATTGCTATCTTATCCCCAATTTCAAAACGTCTTGAAAAATGCATTCACCTTCAACTCCTTCCCTATCTCATAAATAACAACCTTCTTATTCCTACCCAGGATGGATTCTGCCCAGGCCATAGGACCACTATCACCCTCCTCTCCTTCCTAGAAACCATAAACAAAGCCAGTGACTCCGGTCATATTGTATCCACCTTCCTCCTTGACATCTCTAAGGCCTTTGACACCATCTCTCACAACCCTGTCCTAACCTAACTCTCACAACTAAACCTATCCCACTCCTCTCTCAACTGGTTCACCAGCTACCTGTCAAACAGTCAAAAAAACAAAAAACACAAATTCACCAGTAGAACTAGTAGACACAAGTTTATTTTTCAGGTTGAGCGCTTTCATCAAAGTAAAATTGACTTCCTCAGAACAATATACAAACAGTCATGTGGATTTAAATATATTACACTATCACAGGATAGGTGAGGAATCCCACCAGTCAAACAAAAGATCTCTTGAATAAATTAATACCTTAAAGGCATACACTATAAACACTAAAAATACAATAAAATACATTTCTATAAAGAAGTTATATAAAATTAAACCCTTTCTGCTCTTTCTTTTAAAGCAGACAAGATAGATATAAAATCATTTAATCCTGGACACAGATTAGCTGCAAAACGAAGCTGTCACATCAGTTCCCTCTTGTTTAAAGTGTTTTTCTAGTTGCCACCCCTGGGGTTTATTTCAATGGTATCTAATATCCCAAACTTAAATCCAGAGAAATTAACACATATTTTACTATGCCTAAATAAGGCATTGGTTTCTTTTGAATTCTTAATGTCATATAAGTGTTCATATATCCTGGACCTGAGATCCCTCTCAGTTTTCCCAACATAAAACCCCGGGCAGGAATTACATTTTGCCAGATAAACTATTTTGCTAGTCTGACAGTTACCTTTTTTGAAAAACACTGTGTCCTGGTTGATATTTTCAAGTTTCAAACTAGCAGCCAATAGTATATACCTACACCGTGTACAATAACCACAGGCTTTGGTGAATTCATTCATTTTTTAATTTTTTCACTACTGTTGTTCATGTTACCCTCCAAGGTAAGTTTCAAGTTGCGGCCCACTTTAGTACAAAAAATAGGCTGTTCACCCACTGCTTGTAAAACATTAGGGTCACCCCTAAAAATGTTCCAGTTCTTACAAAGTATATTTCTGATGTCATTATAATGTGTACTTTATTGCACCACACATGCCTGGGAGAAGTTATGGGTAGAACTCTCTGTTTCACAATTTTTGGTTTTAGAAAGACCTCTACCTAATAGAAGTTCATATTTAGAACCCCACTCTCTCAAAACCTCTTGTAAAATACCCTCTACAAATTCTAGTGGATAATCTCTCTCCAGAAACATGTTCCTCAGGTCACTGAATTCCTTAATGATGTCCTCAAGATGGGAAGTCATTCTAGAAATTCTGATTGCCTGTCCCTTGACAATACTTTTTTTCTGGTATAGTGGGTGGTGACTTAGGAAATGGAAGTAGGAATTACAAAAAGTTTTCTTTCTATACACCTTGGATCTAAAACAACACACAACAATCAGCTACAGTTCGATAGCCATCTTTATGCAAATATTAAAAAACTCATAAGAAGCTTGGCATGCTTTACCACCACAACCGTTTCATCACCCCCTCCACCAGGCTCATTCTTGCTAAGACATACTTTATCCCTTCCCTTATGTATGGTGCCTCTATCTTTACTAATCTGCAATCCTTCCTCAGGTCAAAACTCTTATCCTGTTACCATAAAATCTCTAAATTTGCAATTGGCCACAGATGAAATACCCATCACTGCATTTCCCTTCACCAACTGAACTGGCTTGAGTTGCCCAATTATCTCACCTATATTCAACTTATCCAAGCACATAAGTTAATTTTCAGCCCCACTGTCTGCCACTCCCTTGCCTCCAGCTTCCAAATGCATCTACCTAACAGATGTCTACGATCCATCTCCCAAAATCTAATAGAGTTACATAAACCTGCATGCAATCCAGGCAAACTTCTTCTATCCTTCTACCTAGCACGCCACTGGAATTCTCTACCTCCACTTATCCATACATCTAACAGACTCTCTATTTTCAAAACCTTACTTCACTCATACCTAACCTTACAATGGAAATGCTCTTGCTCTCATCCTGCATAAATTCCTTAACTTTACTGGTCTTTACAGCTAATTACATCTGCTAACAGCTTCTGCTAACCGTATAACTCCTGTAAAAAATACAATGCTCTACAAGATCTTTAATTTGTTAGTGAGGATTTATTCAAATATCTGCTCCTTCAATTACCAGTTTTCTGCAACTGTTGTTACCATGCATTTTTTTCTAATTCTCATGTAATAATTTTATATGTTTTCATAAATTTTGTATTTTATAATTTTATAATTTTGTATATTATAATGTTGTTGTAATTTTATAATACTGTACTGTTTTGGAGCTTTTCTCCCCGGGACTCCATTGAAAATGGGCTTCTTGTGGCCCAATGGACCATCCTGGCAAACAAACTGCAAATAAATAAATAAATAAATAAATACATTTCTCTTGAAGAGTATTTAATTCCTTATCCCAACATTTTTTTTTATTAATATACCATCTATTTTCCCATACAGGTTTGCTTTTAAAGCATCCCAGACATATATGTCTGATGGGTCTATATTAGAACATTGAAGTTTCAGAACTTCGAATGTTCTAATATTGACACCTAGTAACCGAAAACCGATAAGACTGAACATTTAAAACATCGACTTTTTTCCTAGGGAAAAAATTTGCTGTTCCAAAACACATACACACAACACAAACACACCAAACAGCAATCCACACACATACACCTAAAATTTTACATCTAAACCTACACTAAACTGTACATACACCACTATCTACCCACTTACCTTAACCCAAACCCTAACCCTAATGTCCGTCACTATCGCACACACACCTCACCTGCGCCCTAACCCTAACTCACCTATCCCACCCTAACCCTCACGTCCACACATTCGCACAATTACCTGAACGGAGCCCTAACTTTAACTCACCTATCCCACCCTAACCCTCACGTTCACACAATCGCACACTTACCTGAACCCGACCATAGCTTTCCACCGCAGAGCTGAAAATAGCGAAGCGACAGGAACGGACAACCAAATTCTTTCCCTAGGAAAGAATTTGGTTATCTAAAACTTCGCTATTTTCAGCTTTCGCTTATTAGGTGTCGATATTAGAACATTTGAAGTTCTGAAACTTCGATGTTCTAAGATAGACTCTGTCTGATACATCTACAGTGCTATTAAGATTTATAAATAGTTTAATTTCCGATGTAATGTAGTCCTTAAAATCTGGTAAAGTGGTTAAATAGGCTGGGATTCTTTTCATTTGGGTACAATATGTTGAGCTGACTAATAGTTAAAAAAAAAATCACGTTATGGTCTGATAATGGGCACAAATGTACTTTACTTAAATTATTAATTAACATATTTGATATATAAACCTTATCAGTTCTGGAGTATGTACCATGCCTATTAGAGAATGTGTATAAAAAAGTGAACCAGGGTCAGCAAAGTCATTAATAAGTCTAATGTGATATGTGTCTGCAAATTCAGTTATATTTTTTGCTGATAATGGTATTCTTCTCTTATTAATAGCAGTTGAATCTTTTTCATTAATTATACAATTAAAATTCCCTGCTAGAATGATAATTCATTTGGATAATTGTACTACCTGGTTTAAATGTTGTTTTACAGTGTGAATACCTATCCCAAGAATCCAGTATATATTTATTAAGGTATATATTTTCCTACTGAATTCCAGAGTGACATAAAAAACATACCTTTATCATCACTATATGTATCTATTATTTTGGTGTATGGTAAAGAATTGTTCCATAATATTGTAACACCCCTCTTTTTCTGATGATGATGATGATGATGATGAAAACTAGTTAATACTGAGTATTTTTTATTATTAAGTCTATTCAAGTTGGCTTTCAAAAGGTGTGTTTCTTGTAAGAATACAACATTGGGATTAAAAGGTTTCAAATATTTATAAAAACCTCCCCTCTTGTAATTATTATTGAATCCATTTATGTTAATGGATAAACATTTAAAAGTTACATATATAACAATATGTTGAGCTTACTTGAGTGATAAACAATGAAATACTAACTATATAAGCATCATTTATTAAACCAAAAATATTATTATTATTTATTATTTATTTTTTATGTATTATTTTACATTTATTTTACCTTGAAAGTCCGACTGGACTAGGTCCATTTACAGCGGAGCCCCTGGGAGAAAAACTCCACAATTATAACAATAATACATGTTTTATACAGAATTACAGCAATAATGCATGTTTTAAACAGAATTATAAGAACAAGCTAGCAGTGAAGAACACCAATAGATCCTTACATGTGGTAATTTATAGACAGACAAGACATAATAGATATTTACATGTAGGAATTTTTAGACAGACAAGACATATTAAAACAACATTATTCACATTTTCAGGCTAGAAATATGAATACACACAGAATATATGTCAGCAGTGATCATGGTTGATGAGCTACTAACTAGCAATAGCTTAACTGTTAGTACTGTAGAGCATTACAGTGAAGTAATTAGAAGACATCATTGTCAATGGAGGGTGAGAAGTAGGAAGCATTTATTTTTATGCAATACATGGACATAACCAGGTATTCAGTAGGTGTGTTTTTAGGGCGTTTTTGGAGTGTGAGGTAGAAGAGCTTGCTGTTATTGAAGGGGGGAGGGTATTCCAGTATAGTGCTTTTCCTGCGGTATTATTAGCGCTAGAGATACTGAGGGATGATTTGTCATTAGAGTGGAGGGGGCGATTTGCTGTGCATTAAGTTAGTAGTTGCCCTAGTGATGGGGTTTTATCAGGATATTTTAGAATGTTATAAGTAATGACTAGCTGGTGGAAATTGAGAAGTTGTGGAAATTCTAACCACTGTAGGTCCCTAAGAGCTATACAGTGGTGTGTTCAGAAGGAGGAGTTGTTAGCAAACTTGGCAATCTTATTATAGCATGAGTCAAGTTTATCCAGGTCTGTTTTTCTGATATGGGTAAGAATAGGTGCTGCATACATTAGTGTGAACAATAGGCGAGTTTGTTCTAGGGTGATTCTAGCTTGATCTGAGAGGAAGTTTTTGAGCCTATAGAGTGTACCCATTTTTTGTGAACCTTTTTGATAGTTTGGGCTATATGGACATCGAAGTGAAGGTTTTTGTCAATTTCGATGCCCAGGAGTTTGGTGTGGGTTGAAGGGGAAATGGTGGTACCATTTCTGGAAGTGATAGTAAAGGAAAGAGGAGTAGTTTTTGATTTGTTGTGGGTAAATAACAATAATTTAGTCTTGTTGGGGTTCAGGATGAGTTGGATGCCAGTAATCCATTTTTCCACAGAACTAAAGGATTCTGGGTGAGTTGTTGAAGGGAGGAGAGGGAAGGGGCTGATCAGATTAGAGTGGAATCATCTGCATACTGTATAAGTGAGGCCTGCTTGGTTGTGGTATGTAAGTTGTTGGTGAAAATAGAAAAGAGAAGTGGGCCTAGTATTGAGCCTTGTGGTACACCTATGGAAGTTGGAAGTTGAGGGGAAAGTACACTTTGCCATTGGACAGATTGCTGCCTGTCAGATAGATAATTCCTGAACCAGGCAATAGGAGATAGGGCAAAGGATAGGGAGGCTAGAGTATCTAGTAGTATGGTGTGTGAGACGAGACCATATCAAATGCCTTGGAGAGATCCAGAAATATGGCAGATGTGAAGTTATTAGTATTCCTGCGTTATTTAACTATGTTAGTAAAAGAAAGAAGAGCAGTATTTGTGCTGTGATGTGGCCGGAAGCCATGTTGTGTGGTGGACAGGAGTTTGTGTGTGTCCAGGAACTTCATGACTTGAAAGTGAATGCATTTCTCTAGAAGTTTAGAAAGGGGAGATAAAATGGCAATTGGACGGTAATTTGAGAAGTCGTAACAATTCCCACCTTTATGAAGAGGGAGGATGTATGATACTTTCCACAAATGAGGAATATAGGATTCTTGTATGGAGCGGTTAATGAGGATGGACACAGGGTAGGATATGGATTCAGCAGCCATTTTTAGGAAGTTGGCAGATTAAGATGGGTTATGAGAGATCTGTGGCCTAAAAAAAACATTTATCAAATCTTTTTTTAAAAAAATACTTGATAGTGCATGAGAACAAATATTAACTAACTACAAATATATAAAAAATTTACAAACCCTTATCCCCTTTATGGAGTTAGAGAAAACTCCCAGCTTAAACAAATAACCTGATTAAACTGACCACACTCTTACTAACAACAGTTAAATCCCCCCTACCACTACTCGAGAATATAAGGTTTTTTGTTTTGAAGTAAAATATATAATATAGATATCCCATGTAACCTATTATTTACTGATAAGGTTCTAATGTATACTATTATTTATAAAGATATACTAAATGAAACTAGTATCTATTGACAATTCACAAGCTATACATAAAACAACTAAGAATGATAACAATATGAGAATATATTATGAACTTGTATAAAAATTGAAAGAATTTTACTATTAACTTCCCTTTAAGATCATGTTAACCCCCCGTAGCATTTTGTGATAGAATGCAATAATATCTTTTCTAATGCTACGTTATCGAGTTTTCCTTTAAAAATGTATTATATGATAATAGTTACTACTCTATGTTACTCTGAATATATCTACTATGTACATTGCTAATTGAAAATAATCAAGTTGACTACAGTAGATCATTGTTTAGTATAATCAGGAGCTATATTTCTTCTTATAATTAAATAACTTATGTAAACCCGATCAAAAAAGAACACAGGAAACTTGGTTTTATATAAGTATTCTTACAATAAGGTATATGTAAAAAGAAACAATGTATTTAACTTCAATCAGCATTAATCTAAACTAAAATGAGAACTCTTACATAAGTACTGTGATAAAGTATTTAGCATTTTAACATTGAAATAAAATATCTATAGAAAACTCAAATAGTATAAAACATGAATGTGGGTCTTGACGTATATATGTTTGATGTGATACTTATATCAAATAAGCAAACTTAGGAGTTGTATGCAAAAATTTGTCTTAAATCAAATTACTCATGTAAACTTGACTATATATACCACCACAAATAGAAAACACTTCCATAACTTTTAAATAGGTATAAATAATAAGGTCTAAGAGAGTAAAATTAAATACTGATCACATAAACGTACATTTGTTTTGAGCCACGTATGATATTAAGTTTTCCCTTGCATTTCAAAATGTTTTGTTTTAAATTGTAAATATTTAAATAACAAGAGCAGCAAATTACAATAAATCAGCTATTAAACTGTGTTCCCTTCTTCTTCTTCTTTTTTTGAATAGTCATGAGCTGTGTATCTTCAACCTTGTACTGAACCATTAATTTAAAGTTTGTAATTGTTAAAACTTTTATAAGAACTCCTTCCAAAACAATCAAAAGCTCATTGGTAACAATACTGCACTGTTTTCTGTAACTGTTCTGTTTAGTTAGTTAAACTGAACTCAATGACATGTAATAAGCATAACTGGCAAGTGCAAGCAAATATAATTCAGTATTACTATTATTTTACACAAAAACTCTGCTGTAAATATTTTAAAGAATCATGAGAAATAGTTTCAAATCCAACTGGCAAAGGCTACTTCAGAAACATGTATATTTCAGTCAGTTGTTTGAATCCTTACCTGTTTTATATAAGAGCCATTCAAATAAGAAATTCAGTGAAATTATACATTGCAGTTTGATATTCCATTGTGGATTTGGGTATAGTCACATTTGTTTCAATTTAAAGGTTTTCAGTTATGAGAATTTCTGCAAATACTTTTTCTCCTTCTTTTAAAGAGAATCAGCGGCCATACAAGGTGAAACATTCATAGTGTTTGTGTTCCATCAATTTCCTTTCTGGTGAGGTCGAAAGTCAGCTTTCCTCTTCTAATTGATGATGTAATGATCACTACTGTCCAAAGATGCAGAAAAACTTTGAGATGGCTCAAGAAATAATTCCTGAGGCTAAAAAGGTTAGTCATTAAGCAGGAATTACTTTAATAAGAGCTTGTATGTTTAAAAGCGGCTCATGAGCTCTGTCAATATTTGTGAATATAGGAACGCAGAAACTTGTATGAGAACCATTAAATCAGGGCTAACAGAGTTAAACAAGGCTTTGTTTTCCATATTACTGCAAAAACAGAACATTATATCATTAAAAAATAAATGCATGGTATACAAAAGACAAAATAAAGCACTGAATCCAGGAGATAAACAGTTCAAGAGCCCATGTATATATAAAAGAAAGCACAGAGCCAATCCAATGCAACTCAAATCACCTTTAGATAACCATATTACCACACTATGCAGTTCAGAAACACGGACAAGCAAAATCTCATGCCCATCCCCTCCACATTCATCACTGTAAAGACAAAGCAGTCCAAAGTATATCTCTTCACTACATATCAAGTGCTTGATTAGGTCAAGTGACTAAAGATAAAGTAATAGAAAGGAAAATTATATACATACATACTGCTGAATTAAGACCATTATTTATCTTTTTGCTTTTTTTTTGCTTTTTTTCAGCTTACTTCCAACTGTTGTTCTGTGAAATTCTTTTCAGGGAAATATTTGACCACTCCATATCCACTAGTTTATCTAGTATTTTGTTTGCTTTTACATAACTGCAGAATCCAAGTCATCAAATATTTTAATGCCATCACTAAGAAATAGTTTCAGTCTAGCTGGAAATAAGAGGTGTACCTTTATCTGTTTTTTTCTTTAATTTTTTGATTGGAGGCTGAAAAGTTTTTCTTTTGGAAATAGCAGTACTTGAATAGTCATTGTCAAAGCGTACAGTACTTTCTTTTATTTTTATGTGTGATTTGGCCAAAGCAGTTTTTAAATTAATTCTTTATCTTCTGAAGACATGAATCTCACTATTACTGATTTGGGAGAGGTTTTTTTTAAAGCTGTAACAAGAGATCTATGAGCCCTTTCAATTCCATATGAAAGGGTTTCAGGGAGTTCTAAAATAGATGGTAACCATGAAGTTAAAAAAACTCACCATATTATTGCCTTCTATGTTTAGTGGCAAACCAAATATCCTCAGGTTAGTTCTACGAGATCTGTTCTCCAGATCGTCTAGTTTAATTTAGAGTGCTGTGTTTTATTTTAATAAAAATTCAATATTATTCTCTCCCTCCTGTATTCTTCCCTCCACAGCATTAAGACAATGTTCAATGTCTGAGATCTAAGATTTATGTAGTTGTGGTTCTTTTTGTATTAAATCCATTTGCCTTGAGCATTTCTCTTCAAAGGCATTTATTTTAGTATCCATCCTATCCAGTTTCAATGGCATTTCTTGTATATTAGTTGCCAAGAATGATATTTTTTTAAGAGATGTGTCCATAGAATTAGTCTTGGAATGACATCTTCCAGTCTGTAAATATGGGATATATTTCCTAGAGATTTTTTGACAGGAAAATGTCAATAAAATTATATAATTTTTTGAAACAATCCTTGAAAACGTTCCAGGAATTCAAATGGTGAAGAAATAAAATGAATATGATTGTTTAAAAAATAGTAAATCCTGTCAGAAATAGTCAAAGTGGCAGAGCTAGATGAAACTGCTGCTAGTCAGTTCACATCTTGGCCACGTCTCCCCCTACCCCCAAGCACATTCAATTTAATGAAAAGAATAGTTGGCCTAGTATGGAACTGTGGGTTTATACAGCTAGGGATTGAGTTTTTGTTTACCGGGTTATGGGTTCAGTCCAGTCAGTAAGACAACCTTTAACCCAACTGATGTTTGTCCTATCTATCCTTCCTATTTTAGGTAGAAGGCAAACAGACAATTGTGCACTCTATTAAACATCTCAGTGAAATTAAGAAATATTACAATGTTATTTCCTACTGGACATTAACACAGATGACTGTGTTTAATTTAAACTCTGCAGTGTAGCTTCCTTTCTGCCACTGTACAGCAACCTTCCATTTTTAAGTAGAATGAGTTTCCACAGATTTGTGCGTAATATTCATATTCTTTTGTGACATGATATCTGAAAATGTATGTCAAGGGGTGTCAAATTAATAAATCCATTAATATGTGACTTATCCTGCCTCACATCTCTAACCACCCTTAATGCCATAAAATCCAGAAAAAAAAGCTCTGAAACAAGGTGCAAACTGTTCTTTCACAACCAGGCAGCTGCCCAGTAAAATCTGGAAAGATGCCAACTGCTTCTGAAATTATTCTTACAATGTGCCACTCACAGATGTTAAACTCCTCCAGATGGTAACAGCCCTGAAAGACTTGTTTTTTTTTCTCTTTTTCATCATGCATCTACTTGAAAAAGGATTTATATAATTGAAGCAGGAACTATCCAATGTGGTAGCTTCAGTTATATTAGTGGAGAAGAGAGTACATAAACTAGAATTTAAACTAGAATCTACTGAAATAACCTTTCAGTTAAAACGTAATCTTAAAGATTTGTAAGGTAAATCCTGGCAAAATAACCTTCTCATCTTTCACTGCTGCATGAGAGGAGGAAAGCCTGGAAATTAGTGCAGTGAATGAAGGTTCTGGGCTGTTAATGAGCTCCTTCCTGTAATCCAGGGTAGTGTATTTGATTTCTTCCATTTCCTTTGCCTACTGAGTGACTCTGGACAAGTCACTTAGCTAGGCAGTGCTCACAAGTCATCCTGAAAATGAGAACTCGTGTCCAGTTGTCCTTCCCAGTTAACAAATTAATGAAATAAAAAACAATAATCCTTTTTGTTCAGAAAAAATTGTGAAAATGGTATGCCCTTCCAAACAAGCTCTATCACATAGAATAGAATCCGCACCAAGACCAGTGTGTAAACATACATTTCATGCAGAAAAATAAAAGACTACTAAGCTAAAAATAAACATTGCAACAGCAGTATATCCCTTAGTAATATGTAAATATAATCTTTCAGTAAAAACTGCAAAAACAATGTGGCCAAGCTGGAACTTTTACTATGTGGTTCCTTAAATGTCCTGTACTGGAGGCCCAAGGGACATATGTAGATAACCCCTTAAGGACATTAAATATTTCTGCTACTACTTCTGAATGCCCATGATTTTTTAGTTCTTAGGCTTTTACAAATACATTCAGGCTAATAAAGCCAAACCCCACTAGGTGTCAAGATACATACTTTGTCCTGTTTACTAATCTCAGCACAGAATAAGCATATTACTTGCCAATACTTTGGAAACACAGGATCTTTAAACTCAGTTGATGCACATAAACATTAAGATGCCTGCAAAACAACCCAACTAACATCTAAACCAAAGTCTAAAAAACTCACACATACAAACTATTCAGTAGAAACTGCAAGTAAAACCCAGACAAGCTAGAGTTTTCACTGTGTGACTCCTTAAACATCCTCCTGTAATAGAGGCCCATGGGATATATGCAAATAACCCCTTTAGGATATTAACCATTTCAGCTACACAGCTTCTGAATGCCCATGTCTTGTTTCTAAAGTCTAGCCAAACAATTCACTTATTCTGTCCTGATGAGGTCAATAAAAAGGCCAGAACATGTATGTCCACAGCTAGTGGGGTTTGGCTTTATTGGTCTGAATGTATCCATAAAGGCTTAGAAGAGAATTCTGCCCAAAAGTCATTTTTTTTTCTTACCAAAAAGTGTTTTCCTTCCCAGTAATTCAAGACTAAACACTTCACATAGAGAAAAAACATAATTTAATAATAATGTTCGCCTTTCTTTCCTGCATCTGTCTCATCTGTTACAACACAACAGCTACTAAGAGTGGCACAGTGGAGGGCCATGGTGGCCTCACAGCAAGAGGTTCTCTGGTTCGATCCTTGGCTGGGGTGCCTTCTGTGTGTAATCTGCATGTCCTCCCTTTGGTCGTGTGGGTTTCCTCTGGGTACTTCAGTTTCTTCCCGCATCCCAAAGACGGGAGGTGGTTTGGAGGTGGTTTGAACACTCTAAAGTGGCCCTAGGTGTGAGTGCATGCATGTGTGTGCCTTCTGTGGAAGGTTGGGCACTGGGCTGGCAACTCGACACCGTAAAACTCCACTGCCAATCATGAGGGGACAGGTGATCCACTGTGGTGACCCCTAACTGGGAAAAGCCGAAAGAAGAAGAAGCTACTAAGAGTGGCACAGTAATTAATTTAGGTCACTTATCTCAACAACAGAACCATTAAGAAAACAATGACATTTAAATGTGCTTTTTCAGTTACAGATTGTCAACATCACACCTCAGATAAATAGTGTAGCCTAGTGTCTGAACAAAATCAGGGCTTTCAAGCTTAGTTTTCAGATACAAATGTCTTTCCCTGTAATAAAACTCAGTGCCACAAAGAAAAAAAGCAAATATGTCAATCTAACTTCTTGTTTTAAGTCAGTATGTGATTTTGCAGTTTTTTTCTACACTGTAATTTCTACAAAACTGCATGTTTCTTTTGGAGTTGGGGGAAAGAAGATTAACATCAAAGACACTATCCGTGAATGCCACACAAACCATTTCAGCTCAAGTAACATCTATTCATCACAGGGGTCAGATGTCTCACACTTGAACACTGAACATTTTCAAACCTGTCATTCAAATATTCCTTAAAATACTGTAACAGAGATGACCACTTGTGAAAATCAAAGGAAGCAAAGTAGTGCGGACTGATGGTGACAGTGAAAACTAAGTAGCCACAGTAATGTTGTCAACTGATGAGAGAGAAAACTACAGTAAATGATCCCCTCATCTTAAGGATTTCTTTCTGTCCCTCTAACATAACATGAGGAAGGCAAAGCCATTGACTATAAAACAAGATAATGCTAGCCATAGTAGCCTCCTTCAGATCATTTTGGGGTATAACAAATTAGAAATTAACAGTAACCATTTACTTTAATACAGAGGCATTAGCAATGCACTGAAGTTCAAGATTTGCTGAAAAACATATATATTTTTTCAGTTTTGGGGTGTGGTTCTCCTTTAAGAAAGTAAAAAGTCATGGACATACAGAAATCATGTAGCTGAAACACTTGATGTCCTTAATAGGCCATTTGTATATGTATCCCATGGGCCTTCACTACAGGAAGTTTAAGGTATCACATAGTGACAAACTCTAGATTGGCTGGGTTTTTCTTGCAGTGTTAAGTAATATAATCTGTTACTTTACTTCAGGCAATTTTGATTCTGTGACCAAGCCCGATAGAATGCTTGGTAAAGGAAAGGAGAATATTTGGGTTAGGCAGTGAGACAGTTGTTTTCTACAAAAGTTCAAAGTATTTATTTTTTCAAAAAGCCACAAAACGCTAATAGGCTAGTAGGTAGTTTCCTATGTTTGCTTCAGGGAATGGGTTAGATGTAGTACTTTTCAATAATGTTGAAACCTTGCACTCATTAAGACTTCTGTTGATTAATATGTGAGGGCAGAGCAATGTAAGTTTAATGTGTGCAAGGGGTAAGCTGCCAGTGAATGCTGAGCAAGTTTTTAACCTTAGCATGTATTAGTAACAGTAACAGTAGTAGTAATAGCATCAGTGGTAGTGCTACAGTAGTACTATAAAGGGAGACAGGAGAGTCCTAATTCTTAGCATAAAAGGCAGAAAGAAGGATCCCTAATTCTAATTAAATGTGTCAGGGAATTTACTGATGGTAGATAAGTCACTGACATTTACATACGATAGAAAATAAATAGTTACTGACAAAAAGGTAGTTTTAGAGGACTGGAGTCATTAGCTTTGTTCCTTCCTTTTAACTGATTTGTGTCATTCCAGAATTTACATTAGAATTCCAAGTTAATGTCTTCTTTAGTGGTGCAATATTTGTCTTTAGACAAATTAATCTTTGCTGAGCATTTAATTCTGGGTGCCCTAAATTTGTCATGCAAAGGCCCTACAGCATTTAACTTGTATTTACTCTATGCCTTATGTTTTTTGTCCTCATGTGCCAGATAGCAGGAACAGTTCATGTAACGTTTGTCCTTCATTCTTATATTTTTGCTTGGCTCTTACTTATTAAGTATGCATAGTAAAACTTTGAGAAAAGGGTAGTTGTTTTATATACTTGGGAAGGAGTGCAGGTTGTGCCATGTAACTACCTGATTTTCCTGATAAATACGATGATTGGTAGATTTTTGAGGTTCCTTATATTGGTGGCCACTCAGTGGTGTGAACATTGCCTCTAGATGATTGTCTCTACTGAAGTGACACCCCAATCCCCCATGGAAAGATGGGAAAAAAAGGAGTTGTAGATGGATGGCTGGATTATATTGGTGGCCTGGAATGTTTCCATATTTTAAAGGTTGCTGTCATTCTGTATGTTAGGAAAAGTACCTGCAGTTATAATGTGGAATGATGTTTTATAGGATCAAGTCAAGGATATTTGAAGGTCCTGAATGTAATCTATTCTTGAAGGCTGAGGGATGAACTGATAGTTACCAATGGTATTCAGTCATTTAAGCTTCAGTTGTTATAACTTAGAACTGTGCTGCAATTATCGGATCTATATTAGAACATTGAAATCTCACAATTTCGAATGTTCTAATATCAACCCCTATTCAGCGAACGCTGAAAATAGCGAAATGACAGAAAACCACATTTTTTCCTAGAGAAAGAATTTGGTTGTCCATTTCTGTCGTTTCGCTATTTTCAGTACTGTGGTGGAAAGTTACGGGTCGGGTTCAGGTAAGTGTGCGATTGGGCGCGGGTTAGGTGAGTTAGGGTTAGGGTGCGGGTGAGGTGAGTGTGCGATAGTGACGGACCTTAAGGTTAAGGTTTGGGTTAAGGTAAGTGGATAGTTAGTGGTGTTTGTACAGTTTAGTGTAGGGTTAACTGTAAGATTTTAAGTGTATGCGTGTGGATTGCTGTTTGTTTGGTGTGCTTGTGTTGTGTGTATGTGTTTCAGTTCTGCATGTTCGATGTTGTCAGCATTCACTGAAAAGGGGTCGATGTTAGAACATTAGAAATTGTGAAATTTCGATGTTCTACTATAAACCCACAATTATCATATCATTCCATATTCTTACTTTCCTGCAGAATGCTGTTAATTTCCTGGTATAATTTTCTACCAATAATAACTAATTCCATAGCTCCCACCACCACTGTTGGAAGATGAGGAGGAGGAATTATTTAACCATGTTCCAAGGTCTTTCACGACTTCTTTATTTTGGAGTGGCATGTTTTCTAGGAGAGTTTGTTTACTAAATGCAACCATATTGCATTTTTTAGCATTTAGTTTTAACTTATTTTCAGAGCACCAGCTATTAACATGCTTAAATTCCCTTGTAGCTCCTGCATATTAGACAGGGAATTGGGTATTATACCAGTTTACAATCAAGTAAAAATATTTATTTATTCTTTTTGGTCTGGTTAGTCCCACTAAGCTAGTATTCACTTATCAGGGGAGACCTGAGGTGGTAATTATACTACCAGGGGAAATTTGGCCTGGACATCTGGGAACTTCCCTTACTCTTTTCATAGGTGTATTGGAATTTTTTACATCAAAATGAGCTACCACCAACCCAGGCAGATGGGCCTCAGTTTAACATACTATTTAAAGGATGACGCACTCAGGAGTACACCCACCTTATGCTGCACTGCAGTCTCATCACTCCATCTACCTAGTATGGAAATAGAACCCATTGCCTTCAGCATCAGTGTTGAATGTGCTCCCTGTTGCCTTACTGACACTGTTATAAGAACAAAGGCCAAACCTCACATGAATCATTCCTGCTATCTGGCACAACGGCAAAAAAGAAAAGGTAGAGAGTTCTTTGTGTAAAACATTGATTAACAGGAAAATATAAAATAAAAAAACTCTAGTATCATGTCCAAGATATACATTTTATATGTACAAGTTTTGTAATTCAGTAGATGTCATAATCTCCTAGCATTTTGACAGTTTCATAAATGTGGTTTAAATGAGCAAAATAAAAAAAAAAACATTAACCAGGTAAGCCCATTGGACACACACACACACACACACACACACACACACACACACACACACACACACAGTCCCTTTTTATGGGTCACCTAAGAACAATGTCTGGTTAAGTGACTCCTTCAGTCACACAGCTAGCAAATGGAGACTCAAGAATCAAACCCTGGACTACTGGAAAATCTAGATCTAGCAGCACATCATTTTAAACTTCTGCAAGCTTCAAATATTGGGGAGAATCCTGGAAAGAAAGTTGGTATATGTGCAATGGAATTCTACTAAATGAGCACAAATCATTTTAAGAATAGGTGCCCTTTTATTAAGAGTTATGGATTTTATTCCACTCATTTGAATGTTAATTATCCTTTAGAAGGGCACGCCAACACCTAGGTTTATAAACATTTTCTGAAACATTGACCTTTAATGCCACATGATATAAAACTAAAATAGTAAACCTGAGCCATATTTCGGCATATCAGATGTTTCTCAGTTAGTTTATTATTATCTGTATTACAGCTGTCATCATATTTATGTTTATAAGTGTACATCTATGCCCTGACTGATCATCTATGTACCTGTTTACAAAGTGATTACATTGTTTAGATGTAGTATATAATACTACTTTTAAAAGTGAATTACAGATGTTGGTGGTCACTTGTCTGTGCATATCCAGTGTATAGGTTTTATTTCCATATTTTGCTGGGTAAGCTAGCATGGCTAAGCAGTGCACTTCTGCTGCACTGAACTGTCATACTACATCCTGAGATAATTAATGGCTTCTCTTATGATGCCTATATCATATTAAATGGCTGACTGCACAAGTAATATATAGTAGCCCTTTTTTATTATATACAGCTATGCATATTTTGCATATTATTTTACAAATATACCTCAATATGATATAAACTGGAAAATTCACATTCTATAGCAAGAGTATCTATGCTGCCAATATAGTATGTATGTAGAAGGCATACAGTTGAAAGACAATATAAGTAAATTAAAAAATACAATAATGCTTGGGGATAAGTACAAAATATAAGACTGTATAATTAACACTTTGAATAATAAAAACTGATGCTGCGCATACTCAACTCAGTTTTTATCACAATGCTTTATTACACATCACTTTACAAAACAGATGAATTTCAAACAAGCTAATATAAAATGTATGATTTATCCATTACATCTTCAGTATCAGCTGTCAGCAGATATGGCAGAAATAGCCAGGTATCTCAAGGATATAAAAACAGTTTCAGTAGCTCACAACCCCCCGCCCCCCAAAAAAAGAAATGTAGTTAGACAACAGAACGGAAAGTATAAAACCAGAAAGTTGTGATAACCAAATTCACTGCATAAAGCAAAACTAAAACATGAATTTATCTGTACTTAATATTATTAGCTTTAAACATGACCAAAGGGGGAATTCAACAAAGCCTACACGGACTTTTTTTCTGTGTGGGCATAGTGGCACTGGTTTTACATGGAAGTAAGCTGTTGTGTGATCCAGGAGCTGAAGGGCGTGCACAAGTGTGCAAACATGGAAGTGTCCGTGGCATGCAAATCGCATCATAAGCAGATGAATTTCATGCAAATGAGGGTGCTGGAGTGATCCAGCAAGCAGACAGGCAGTCTTGCAGACCCTTTGTTGGTGTCCAATGTGTACACGGAAAATTTCTGTGTACAAGAAATTGAAAAGGGAACAGGATTTGTAAAAGCCCAGTTAGAAGGTCAGAAATAGCATAGCAGATACAGACATGTGCAAAACTATGCTCTGTGTGTCCAAAATGTAATGGGAAATCATGTAAAATAAATATATTTTTAATACCCATATTATGTTTGCACAGTGTGCAGCAGTGCACAAACATGCCATTATGCAAAAAATATATTTAAAAGTGAAAAAACAGAAAATAACAAATATGTGACAATAATGCATTATAGGACCTTGCATGGAGTATGTACAATGATAGACTTCTGTGGTTGCTAAGGAGGCAGGCCTTGGAAAAATGTAGTATACTGGTTTTGTGCACATATCTGTATGCAAATGAACTGGGGTTGCTGAATAGCAAAAACGGGTGTCCGTGCCTGCAGATAAAATCTATGTAGCCTCAGAACCATGTTGGTGTCCACAGGAGAGCTAGCTGACATCAAAAGGGGTGTATCTCTATCCTTTTAAGCACAATGGAGCTCAGCAGCACCTTTTTGTGCAGTGTACCACTGAGCTGATTGGGGGGGGGGAGGTGCCCAGTGTTGCTAAGCTTTATTTAGCTTAGGGGCACATGTTTTAGCTCATTTGAACGTGTTTGAGCATGTTTGCATGGCACGCCGCTGTACTGAGCATGCCCATCAATGGGGGTATGTCCAGGCTGCTGAGCATTTTTTATACCTGTGGCGCAGATTTGTGCACCACATAGGAGTGCTTAGCAGGGACGGCAGTTAAAAAAGAAAATTGCCTGGGAAAGCCAATCATGTATAAATTACTGATGACCCCCTGTTCCACTTAAACTGGGCCATTAAAACCCCTCAATGATGCACTTGGCAGGTGGAATGCATCATAGTTAGCGAATCACACAGGCTGCATCTGCAGTAGAGCACTATAAAGTATGCATACACCCTACAATCTGATTTTCCTCCCATACTCTGCACCATTGGAGTACAGATTTGTGAATTTTAACTGAGAGAATGCTAGGGGCTGCTGCAGCCCTGCTACATCTGTATGTGCTAGATGCTGAGGTCAATGCTGGTGCTGCTGCTGACAATAGGCCTAGACAGACTGAGAAAGAGAAGAGTGTTCAAGCCCAGAGTAACCTTCCAGGAGCTACATGAGCTGGAGATTGTAGAGCACTACAGGGTGGACAGGGACATCATCATCTTCTTTCGGCTGTTCCCATTAGGGGTCGCCACAGCGGATCATCTGTTTCCATTTCTTCATGTCCTCTGCATCATGCTCTTTCACACCAACCGCCTGCATGTCCTCTCTCACCACATCCATAAACCTTACCTTAGGCCTTCCTCTTTTCCTCTTACCTTGCAGCTCCATCCTTAGCATCCTTTTCCCACTAGACCCAGCATCCCTCCTCAGCACATGACTAAACCAACGCAATCTCGCCTCTCTTGCTTTGTCTCCAAACTGTCCAACCTGAGCTAACCCTCTAATATACTGATTCCTAATCCTGTCCATCCTAGTCACACCCAGTGCAAATCTTAACATCTTTAACTCTGCCACATCCAGCTCTGACTCCTGCCTTTTTGTCAATGCCACCATCTCCAACCCATATAACATAGCATGTCTCACTACCGTCTTGTAGACATTCCCTTTCACTCTTACTGGTACCCATTTGTCACAAATCACTCCTGACAGTCTTCTCCACCCATTCCACCCTGCCTGTACTCTCTTCTTCACCTCTCTTCCACACTCACCATTACTCTGAACTGTTGATCCCAAGTACTTAAACTCATCCACCTTTACCAACTCTACTCCCTGCATCCTCACCATTCCTCTATCATCCCTCTCATTCACACACATATATTCTGTTTTAGCCCTGCTGACCTTCATTCCTCTCCTCTCTAAAGCATATCTCCACCTCTCCAGGGTCTCCTCAACCTGGTCCCTACTCTCACTACATATCACAATGTCATCTGCAAACATCATAGTCCATGGGGCCTCCTGTCTGATCTCATGTGTCAACCTGTCCATCACCATTGCAAATAAGAAAGGACTCAATGCTGATACTTGATGTAAGCCCACCTCCACCTTAAACGTATCTGTCACTCCCACCGGACATACTACCAAGAACTTACTGAGCTCTGCAGCCCTCAACTCATACTCAGAGCCAGCAAAGGGGAACCCATCCCAGTGGATACAAAGGTATATGTAACCCTTAGGATACTAGCTACAGGTGCATTCCAAAGACCAACTGGGGACATGGTGGGGGTCTCACTAGGCATCAGCATCGAGGGTACTCCACCAGTTCCTGGATGCCATGCTGCCACATGCCATTGAGCACATTTATTTATCCCGCACCCATGAGGAGAGAGCCAGCAGTATGCATCTCTTCTACCATGTAGCACACTACCCTAAGGTACCAGGTACCACAGACTGCACTCCTGTACACATCAAAGTAGCACCTAGTGAAGAGAGTAGATCCTATGTCAACTGCAAGGGGTATCATTCCATCAACTGCCAGGCCATGTGCAATGCCCAAGGCATTATCATGAATGTGTGTGCTGGTAGCCCTGGCAGTTATCATGACTCCCATATCTGGCATGCATCACAGCTGCACCAGATGTTTGCTAGGGGGGGCATCCCATATGGCCATCTACTGGGGGATGCTGGCTATGCACTGGAACCGTGGATGATGACACCCTTCAGAAATGCACACACACTCACAGAAGAACGCCATGATGAGTCACATACACAAACTAGGAACATCATAGAGTGTGTGTTTGGGCTGCTCAAGTCACTGTTCCGGTGCCTCAATATATCTGGTGGAGCCCTGAAGTACTCTCCAGCCACATGTGCACAGATGTTCACAGTGTGTGCCATGATGCACCATATGATCCTGTGGAAACAGCTGTGGCAGGATCAGCAAAGGGAATGTTTACACAGCCCCCCACCACTACCTAGGTCCCCACACCCATAGGGGGACTCAGAGGAGGAACTCCACGAGGTGCTCCCTGTAGGCAGACATAGGCATTCCCAGAATGCCCTGGCCTTGGTCAAGAGACAAAGCATAGCACATGCACTGACAACCTAGGGCCTAGGGATTAACACCTCACTCCATCTCCGATACATATAGCATAATTGATGCTAGCCAACCCACACAACCCGTACCTAACCATGTATTGGCTGTGTACTGTGTGCATCAGACAGAGTCAGCCCCGAAACACAGGCCTCTCAACTGCTGCATTTGCAAGGAAAGTCGCTCTCCTATACAATACATGAACAGAGTACTAGACTATGGTACATAAGTATGGACCTGCTGGATGTATGCAAGGGAATACACTGGGCTACTGGGCAACCTGCACAGATCTAACAGTTGCTTGGGACAACAGGTACTCTGTCCAACCACTGAGTGCTCCATAATATTCATTAGGCCACATGACTGGAAACGTAACTGCATTATGCAAGGAAAATGACAAACAGTGGAGTCATAGGACAGAAGCATGACTGTCAATGCCAGACTCCCCTACCCAACACATCTGTGTTCCCATACAACTGCAGTAACAGTGTATCTTTGCAAGGATATATCAGCAGAACACACATTTCTAGGGCTGTGACATAACAACCTGGCCACATAGTTTACCCACAAAATGCAGGGGTCAGTGTATGTCTGTATGCTGTTGATAGGATGAGGAATTAAATCTCTCTCTGTCTCTCTCTCTCTCTCTCTCTGGCAGATGGTGTGGCTTACTGGGCTAAGGACATTAGCATGGGTGGTGATGATGTTGATGGTTCGAAGCTGGCAGCATCTACAACTTTTGCATGTGAATTACTTGTATGGTAGGAGCCCCATAGACTGTCATAACACCGCAATCTGTTACTGCAAGACAGCTGGACAAAGCCAGTGAAAATGGGGGACAGAGGGCCAAACCTACAGACAGACATTATACATGCTGTGAGTAACCTAGAAAGTGGCTAGTACAACAGCAGGTTGCAATAGGCAGATTAGCTGCAGGATGTAAAGGCCATCACATAAATGGCTCAGTGGTTACAACACATCAGTGCCTGCATTTTACAGTATAGTACCGGAAAACCAGAACTGTATGAGGAACAGAGCACACATATGGGGCAATAGGCCAGACATTCTGCAAAAACATGTACAGGGAGAGGTATGCAAACTGTCACCCTGTATATAGTGTTACAGCATATACCCCAGTCACATCAAACCTCTCAACCTCTTATATCAACAAATTTGGCCCAAGTCATGAATATCAGTGGTACAAAGGGCCAAAAAGAGATGTAAATGTAGATATTGCACTTACAATGTACAGAATTGATAGGATAACAGGTCTTGCATTACCATGAATCTCCTGCAGTGTCTGCAGTCTGGATCTCAAATGTCTGTCATTATTTCCTAATGTCAATCTTCAATGATTTGCCACTAATGTGCCAGAATATCACAATGTTATGTGACATGGACCAAAGATGTAAGCCAAATAGCTGGACATTCTGAGCAAACCCCTACAGTTGATAGATATGAGTCACATATTACATTCAGCAAACATCCGGGGAATGCCTTTGACAAAATATCAGGGAGGTGCAGCAGGCAAGGGTCTGCAGCACAAAAAAATCCCGACTGGAGTACAGGTAGGTCTGACCTGAAGTCACCTTGTAAGTACTGACAGTCACACTGGGCATGCTTCTACACTTAGCTAACATGAGCCCATGTATGTAGCCTCTTCTGCCCAAAGAACTGATAAGTGGAAATATGTATATATATATATATATATATATATATATATATATATATAGAGAGAGAGAGAGAGAGAGATAAATAATGTCCGGACTGATAAAGACTCTCCATACATATCTACATAACACATTTACATAATGTATACATACAGCAAGAGTTAAGATGACATCCCTGTTATCCACATATATAAAATATATTTCTATGTGGGGATGTACGAATGTCCCAACTAACTTGCAAAATCCTGGGGTTATCTGCACCTACACATCACAACAGTTGTCTGATGGTAACACACGAAGGCCACAACAGGACATAATCCACACACCCAAAGAACCCTGTTCCTGTAGAATGCCAGCCTGTAGACAGACAACAGTGATCAGGTGGTGTACTGTGCAATGGTTGTAATGCAGGCCTTGAACAGGCCATATTGTCCACAGCCAGTTGTCCACCTACCAAACTGCAACCAGCCAAACATGGCCATACTGGGAACTGTACACACATAGCAGGGGTATTAATGGGTATCCCACTCTTATGACACTAGAGACAATAACAGCAGCATGGTGGAGTAATCTGCAGGCCACACATGCTGTGTACTACAAAGCCACTTTGAGTAAGCCACAAGTACTGTGGCTGCATCCATAAATACAACAGGCATATCCTGTTATGGATGCAATAAGTACTGCAAGCTATACTGTGTAGAACTACAAAGGTAGGGGTTCTTATCTCACAACAGCCAGCTGTGTGTGTGTGTGTGTGTGTGTGTGTGTGTGTGTGTGTGTGTGTGTGTGTGTGTGTGTGTGTGTGTGTGTGTGTGTGTGTGTGTGTGTGTACAGGTATATCCCATGTCCATCTGGCCTATGTCTGTGCAATGCTTATTCATTTTATTGGTCTGTGACTAGCTGCTTTCCTCAACAGTGGCCTCCTTTACAAAGCCTGCTGATGTCATCCACCTTAACAGCACTGTCTGACAGTTAAATGACAAGTAATCTCTGTGGCGCATGCAATAAGTACTGCAAGCTATAGTGTATACTACTATATAGGTAGGGTTTTGAATCTCACAACAGCCAGTTCTTTGTGTGTATGCATGTATCCATCTGCAGCACTACAGACATGTCCATCTGGGAAATGTTTATGCATTTTACGAGCCCAAGACTACCTGCAGGCCTCTAAATGTCCTCCCCTACAAGCCCTGCTGATGTCATCCTTCCTAAACATAGTAGCTGACAGTCCAATATCAGATAAACTTTGTGGTGTGTGTGTGATAACTACTGAAAGCTATAGTGTGTAATACTAGATAGGTAGGGGTTCTACTCTCCCACCAGTGACCTGTGTGTGTGTGTGTGTGTGTGTGTGTGTGTGTGTGTGTGTGTGTGTGTGTGTGTGTGTGTGTGTGTGTGTGTGTGTGCATTGTGAGGTGTCAGACATATCCACTACTATTCCTACAGACATGCCCATATGGGATATCTCTGTGCAATGGTTTTGCATTTTACAGCCCTGTGACAAGCTCCAAGTCCTATACAGGCATCACTGATGTCTGCCACCATCTACATTTGTATGGTGAGAAACCCAGGTGACATGTATAAAGGGTAGAAGTCTGTCTCACACAGTATAAATGAATCATTATGCTGGCTGCCCCCAGTGTCAAAGACAAGATATTCTACACATATGCACCTAGGGAGCCATAAACAACTACTGCTGTACCTTGCTGACATCATATGTCTGCTTTGCTGCCATGCCATCCTGTGCCACTGTACCACCAGCATGTGTCCATAGGATGACCACTCAAACCCCTTGAACAGAAACATACACAGGTTCATGATACACCTGTTATTCTGTCACACTACTGCCAGTCCAACATCGTGCACCTAAAATACACAAGGTTTGCTGTGTAGTCATGACACATGCCAGCACACAGCACCTATCATGGCCCACAACACCTGCAATGGCATGACAATACTGCATTACACAACTACATTGAAAGCAATGTAGTCACTCTGTGCTTCCGACACATATTTGCATGTCCCTGCATCGATGGCAGAGATGACAGGGATGTGGCACAGGTATCATCACATGCAGGGTGTGGTATGTGGGTTCCAGAGGCTTAGGCTGTGCCATACTGTTGGCAGCATGTGTGTGAGTCCAGAAGGGGTGCTGGTGAGATGTGCCATGGAAAGGCACCATGTGTGTCTGTTGGTGACCTGCAAGTGACAGTGATGTTTGAGGGGGTGCTTGTATACAGTCAAGCAAAGAGCTAGCCTTACACATGTGTATGTTGGACAGCTGTGGACTGTACATGAACAATTCATCATCTCCAGCCACAAACACAGGAACTTGCTCTGTCAGGAGTGGCACTGGCACCACCATGCCCAAGGTGAGATGCAGTGCTAGTACCTGATGGTGACTGCTGTCTGTTCGGCCCATATCCCCCAGGAGACCACCCAGGACCACATGCCCATGGCCTGCCACATCGTGGTCTGGACAGCACACTTCACTTTGTAGCACTGGAGGTACTGCCACAACGGGAGCATGAGTGTATACGAACACATGCTCTCTCTCAGCAGATGGTGTTGCTGACCTACACCCACATGCCTGATGCCCTACCCCAGCCAGATGTTCCAGTACAGATAATGTGTGGGCAAAGACAGACACTGTCTCAGCCCACCGTCTGTTCACTATATTGGTGCAATGATCCATGGCATCGCTAATGCAGTGGAGGCAGTCACGAATGTAAGACTGTGCTGTATCCATGATCCTGAACATCTGTCTGGTGTTGCATTCATTACATGCCTGTCTCTCCATGATGGCCTGAAACATGCGACGAGTGACCCATGATGTGACACCTGTGACAGGAGGTGGAGGGACAGCAGTCTCCCTTTGAGTACCCCTGTCAATCTGCCTGTGTGGGCCCTCACCAGCTCTCTGGCTATAGCCAGTGTTTGCACTCACTGATGGCATAGATGTCACACTGTCCTGTTCAATGTCAACACCATGTGACTGTCCAATATCTGTGGCCTCTGGTGACTGGGTATGTGTGGGCATACTGACTGTGTGCGGGGACAATGGGGGCAGAAGAGGAATGTCACCTCTTGGACACATTCAGCCCCTGACAACCCCACCTGTGCCTCATTATGGCCACCATCATTATCAGAGCCCAATGGGACATTGACATCAGGTTGTAAGGGGGACAGACCCCAACCTCCGTTCACCTGTGAGGAGGAAGACAAAATCAGTACATTATTACCTACACTATTATGTATGGTAATCCGCAAAGACTCATACAGATGAGGAGCCACAACTGCATTACCAGCCACACATTGTCTCACCACTGATCTCATGCACAACATACAAACACACAACATACACAGACAACACAGGCCCTTTCTAACATGCACTTCAACTACATCAAGTGAATGTTGCCAATACACTACACCAGTGGGGTACACAATATGACAGTGTATGTGATAGAACTACACATAATACCCAATACACCTATCCTGTGAATGATATGCCTGCTGTAGTATCACTGCCACAGGTATGTACCATCTCCCTATAATGAGTTAACAGATATCCTGTAGTCATTGCCTCTTGTTTAGCAGGCTCCATATTTCTTTATGATTATAACTGCAAATGTGTCAGTACACATACACAGCTGTGATTAGCCATTGTATGCACTGTAGTCAATTGCTCCAATATGGAACATGCAACTAACTATTCCACTTTGGCTAAGCATAACATTTGTGCCATGGGCTAAATGGCAGTCCTTAATGTTGGGTCTATATTAGATGCATGAAAAGACTTTAGCACGAATGCTCACATGAGCGAAAATGACGGGAATCGAAACTGTGATTGTGGGGTCGTGTTACAGTGAGGAGTGGGATATTTGCCCTTTCCTCACTGTAGTGCGACCTCGGAGTTAGAATATATATATTTAGTGGGGGATGTGGGGGGCACAGCCCCCACAATAGCAACTTTGATTACCAGCATTTTTGCTCATGTGAGCGTTCGCGGTAAAGTCTTTTCGGTTTTATAATATAGACCCCTTAATGTTCATATGGTATACATAAGCTGTACAACAATGGTATCACACTTACCAGGTAAAGGATCACAAACTCTGGCCACTCCTGATGTACCTATGAAAATGTGAGGGAGAGGGATTGTCAGCAATACCAAATGTTCCTCTCTTAGAGGACAATATGTGCGTATATCCACATGTAGGGTAGCTAATGTGATACTGCCTACATTGCTGAGATTCTGACTATGTATACACAACGCTGCATTAAAACAAACCCCCCAGTGCAGATAGACCTGGCACCCATGTACTTGCATGCACAGCCTGCCACAATGACTGATACAGTATTACACTGGTGAACAAAGTAAGTTTACCTGGACACTCCACTGATGTGGATACTGTAGCACCCATCTCCAGGATGTATGGGGCAATGGATGCATGGGAGCTGGTGGTTGAATCCAGGTTTTCCAGGAATTCCTCTGTGGCTGTGAGTGGTTATTCTCTTGCAGGCCCTCTACTGGTGGTAGCATGATCCCTGGCCACAGCAGCTGCCCTTTGACATGCGGCATTGAGCATATCCATGGCCCTGTGGCAGACCTGCTCATACATCCTGTCCTGATGTCCACTTTCATTAACTGCCCTGATAAGTTCTCTCCACAATGCTGCCTACTGGTCATGATGTTGGTGACCCCTGGAAAGCAGAATGTGATGATGCAGTCTGATGACATCAAGGATAACAGCATTCTCAGCAGCTGTGAATGGGTGATGCCTCCAGCGATATGTTGTTCCTGAAAGAAAAGAGGGGGGCACATTACAGGACCAGATACATGGACATCCACTATGTACAGACCCTGCACAACCAATACGGCCTGAGCTATCCACCACTCCCTCACACATCATACCCCACAGCCTATCTACACACTACATGTGTGGCTATCACCATAATAGTAGCAAAACTGGGCATGTCTCTGTGTGCCATGAGAGATTCTGGTTTATGTCTCCACACCCATCACTGTGCTCTACTGTGTTGTGTCCCCTATGGGCAAGCTGCCACTATTATGTCATACAGCCATATGGGGACAGTCCAGCAACAGCAGTGTACCACAATGATAGACAGCAATGCAAACCTGCTGTAGTATATGTTCCCTGTAGGCATCCCACCTCCCCACTGCACAGATGTTTGTGGACTGTGAACATGTGCCTCATGAATGTGGTCCTTTTGGCACAACCATGTGGATCTCTGACAAACGGTTGACTATTCATTGATGGTTGTTGATGGACAATAGGGAATCTGGCTGTCACACACCAGACCCCTCTGAAAATACGTATGCTACAGTAATATCTGTCAGTATATTCATAGTTTTATGTTGTATGGCCAATATGTATCCCCTGCCACTGAGTTTGGGCCTGTGTTCCCCCATTACTTATGGCTATGACTGAATCCCTGCAGATGAAGGTTGACAGGTATGTTAGCCATAGTTCTCAACCAGTTAGGGACGAATGTCAACATAACAGTAACCTAGGCAGGGTATATGAGGGACAGTCAGGGATACCTGTACAATGCCAGCACTATTTATGTATGGCATTGACAGACTGAGAGATTGTGAATGACAATACATAGTTTGATGTTACAGGAGTGTACACCCTTACTGTCACTGTGTGTGACACAGATTCCAGTAGTTTTCCTACAACAGCCGACCATTGTAGGAGGGAGTAACAGGAGCAGAGCTGAGATGTCACAGGATCATAGGATTATAGGAGGTTACTAGGCTATTGGCCCTGAGGCCCTTATATGCCTAGTCAAGAGTTTAGCCCATGTTTAGACAAATCAGCACCCAATGCCCCTGTCCAGCAGGGACATGGGGGAATCTCAGGGGTATATTTTCTGTTTCCCATCCAGTTATCCAGGTTGCCCTTAAAAAGGGGTAAAGAGGTACTCTGCTTGATGTGCAGATGGAGTCTATTCCACAGATGGGGAAGTCTCTGGGACACAAACCTGTCCCACCAACAAGTCTTGTTGATGTCACAGACCAGGTTGAGGCCGCACGTGCGGGTTACTTGAGTGGAACTTGACTTGCAGATATGCAGCAGTCCCATCAAGGTGTGGGTCTGTGAACACCTTGTATGCCAGACAGAGGTCACCTCTGAGGAGTCTGTATGAAACTGAATAGAGGGATAGGACTTTTAGCCTATATGTCTATGATAGATGTTTGAGGCCCTGGATTCTCCTGGTGATGAACCTCTGTGGTCTCTCCAGCTGCTGCATGTGCTTTGCGAGGTACATGCCAAAAGGGGCATTGTACTCGATAATGGACCTTATAAGGGAAGAATACAGGGATGTTATGACCTTCTTGTCCCTGGATGAGATACCCTTACTTATGAGGTGGGACATGTAGAAGGCTTTCCATACAACGGAAGCAACGTGGTGGTCAAAAGTCAGGTTGTTATCAACCTGGGTGCCCAATCCCTCATGATTGATTGAGTGCTTAGGACATTGTTATTAATGTGATCATTTGTGGGGACATCACTCTCCCCAAAGGGGATGATGATGCATTTTTTGGTATTCAGCCTGAGGCCTTGTTTCTGGCACCAGTCATTTGTCCTAATGAGACCCTCTTGAGGATGTCCACATCACTAGGGGAATTGATGACAGCACCCAGCTTGCTGTCGTCTGCAAACCTGGTCAGCCATAGCCCACTGGTTTTGGCCTGGACCTCAGAAAAGTATATCCCAAGTAACAGAGGCCCCAAGACCAAACCCTGGGATAGCTGCTTGATACAGGTCTACTGCTTGAGGTGGCTTCCCCTATTTTGACTACATGGGTTCTATCAGTGAGACAGTTTGCTAACATATGGATTGATGCCTAGTTGAGAGAGTTTATCTATTATGCCCGAGTGGGGAATAGTGTCAAAGGTTTTGGCCAGGTCAAGGTAGGCGGTGTGCACCATCTTCCCCTCATCCATGACTTTGGTGACTGCCTCAAAGAAGTCGACCAAATTTAGCAGACATGACATCCCCTTGACAAAGACAAACTGTGTGGGATCAAGTGTTTGGAGGTTGCCAATTTCCTTGTTGATGAGGTTCACGATAATCCATTCCATGGCCTTGCAGATCAGGCTAGTTAGGTTGATGGGTCTATAATTTCCCGGATCAGTGGACACTCCACCTTTGTGTAAAGGGATGACAGTGGTTGTGCTCCACTCAGCTGGGATGAAGCCAGTACTCAGGCATTGGATGAATAGGGTGCCTAGTGGTGCTGCAAGTTCCTACCTGAGTTCACGTAG
>NC_056725.1:1912357855-1912455355 GCF_019279795.1 Protopterus annectens
ACGCATTTATTTGGAGAGAAAAGCGTTCATGTTTTTAACTGTTTTTGTCTCCGTGTTCGTATCATGTGGATTAAAACTTAATATACTTTGTCTGAGTCTCCGCTCCGTGTTTCAGTACTTTTCTATATTAAAGTCACCTAACACAATGGTTTCCTGGGGTAGGTGGGTAGATAGGCCACTAAGTATATTTTCTAGAGTACTGATATTGTTACTGGGGGGAAGATAGGAACAGATTATATAGATGGATTTATAGTTATTGATTTGCAGTTTGGCTAAAAGGGTTTCTGCAATGGAGTTTGTGGGAAGTGGCACATTGAAGGGCGATACTTGGAGTTCTGATTTATAAAACATGGCTACTCCCCCACCTTTTTTGGTAATATGGTCTTTTCTCAGGATGTTATATCCTGGGGGGGTAATCTCATGGTCTTTGGTTGAAGGTTTAAGCCAAGTTTCAGTAATACGGAGGATATCAAATTAGTGTACATCTAGGAGTGCATGAAGATGGGATATTTTATTTGTGTTTTATTGTGTTTACCATCATATATGCTTCAAGATAATATATTCTGATACCTTGTATGCAGCATGGTTTTGGAATTATTAATGCAAATATGAACAAGCAATATTTGACAGCTAGAGACACACTAGGAGGTAACTGCAGAAACACCTGGAGGCGCACTCATGCATGAGTTAGGGCTATATACATTAACCACTGCTTGCTCTACATCTGAGATATGGAACATTAAAGAAGCCATCTTGATATGAGGACAGTTCATAGAAGCATAAAAGGACTGAAAGGTCATTATAATAATTTAAAATGTTTCATAATAAAATGTCTTATTCTGTGGTAATTAAATATTTTTGAAAGAGTAAAAGTAATATCTCATGGAATATACAAATATAAAATGCATACAGTAAATATATATAAAACTATTAAATGGTTTGATTTTCTTCTGAAAAAAAGGAACTGTAACATATGAGTATGTTACAGTCCTTTAGGGACTGTAACTTATGAGTATGTTATGATTGTTTAGCAGTTGTGTACCTCAGCATTGTGTAGAATTCCAGGATGATGTGTGTGTGTGTGTGTGTGTGTGTGTGTGTGTGTGTGTGCGTGTGTGTGCGTGTGTGTGTGTGTGTGTGTGTGTGTGTGTGTGTGTGTGTGTGTGTGTGTGTGTGTGTGTGTGCGCGTGTCTGCACGTGTGCATGTGTGTTTTTCCTTCCTGTAAGGATTGTTCAGTTTCCTAATAAAAGATGATGGAATTGGAGCCACAGCCCATGAACTTTGACTATTATGTAAGTACAAACAAATAATGAATGCTATAACAAGTGTCCACAACATGAAGCCAAATGGGAACAAGATGGGGAGAGGATCCTCAGCTACTACATCCATTAGTTTGGAGCCACCTTTCTGGACATATCAGAGAAAATACAGAGCATGTACCTTTATTTTTCCTTTTTTCTATAGTTTACCCACATCATACTAACATTCTCTGCTTTCTCCTGCAGCCATACATAAATTACCCACAGCTTTGGACTGGGTGTTGTATTTCAGGATACAGTTTCATTTTCTTGTCTATAGCTATACTTGTTTCAAATTACCCTTTCTTCTTAGGTAACTGGAATTTGCCTAGTTGTTTATTTTATTCATAGCTTAATTTACAGTTAGCTGATTAATTCTAAATCAAACTTACGTTCTGCTGTGTTATTAGAATTCATTTCAGTCTGCCTTACTTAAATGTGTTATATAACCATCTAAGTAAGCGGCATCTGTTTCTGTTTTAATGTAATCATTCTGCATTTTTCTGGAGTGTTTCTCCCCAGATTCGGTTACATTAATTAATTAAACTGACCTGGAGGTTGCTATGGTTATCACAAAGCGCTGGCTGACTTTACGACAGACGAAGTATGAGGAATATATCACTGAAGTGGCACTGCTTATCTTTGATCACATATAACTTGCTCACCCTACAACTGAATCCAAATAACTTCTATATGGCAAACTAATGTGGAAACTTGTATAACACACACTTTAGGCTGTACATAGAAGCATCACTATAAAGCCAGTGTCAAGCAAAGTGTTGGTAAAATCAAGTACACACCAGTCATTGATGTTTCAACATATTCTTGACATTGCTAGCTGGATAGAAAATTCATAAATTTAACTCACAAGTATGCCTTCTCACTCCCTGAGAAAGAACAAGTTTGATGTGAGGGAAAAAGGCTTGTATGCTCCCTTGAAGGAGCACCCTCTGGAGTTGTGTTGGAGAATTGTTCTCAGTCATGTATCTCTAGATGTTAGCACCAGTTGTCAGTACTCACCTAGCAGTCATCAAAGAACAGCATTACAGCCAGGGAGAATATTATCAAGGCTGTCGTACCCAAATATGAAAGTATGGCTTACCCATCACTAGGGACATAACTTCATTTTGAAAGTCATATATGTCACAAAGCAATTCAACTTGTTTACTTGCAGTGTGCAGAGCAGTCATTAAAAAAGCCCACAAAGTAACAGCAAACCAGATTTCAAGGAAGCATTAACTGTGAGGCAATACCATTCACATGCAATGAGATAATCCATGTCTTTTGTCAGATCATCATGAGAGTACCTTGAAAAAAATAATGTGTCAAGCATTTAATAAACAACTGGTAGCTCCTATCCAGATGGTCTTTCTTTTCCTTTAATTCAGGCTTGACAACATATTGAAAGTCAACACCACAGTGGCAACTTGTTTTTCTTTTTTTTTTCCACATTGTAACTGCTCATTAAGCCTTTCTAATAAATAACAAGTGCTAATTTAATTCTTCAATTGAAGGGAAAAGCTGACATTTCATCCACAAAATGCATACATAGTATAAGCATTCACTTCTGCAGAATACCATGTGTCTGTGCAAGATTCAGGGTAAAAATTAACGTGAAACTGAGCATCCACTTCTGGAATGACTGAGAGGTAATATCACTTTAATTTTAGAAACATCAGATTTCCTGTTTCTTTGGCACGCACGAGCACACATGCTGGTATCCACATGCATGTTTGTATACACATGCATACACACATATTGTGTGTCCCTTGTAAGTTAAATATGCAAAACAAATTGCTTGTAAGCAACTCTTTCTGAAGTAAAAGTGCTAAATGAAGAAAACTCAGAAAAGTTAAAACTAATGAGTTTTTTACAAGTTATTTTTCTAGCTTCCATTTGATAGTCATCATAACAACTGTGCTGCAGAATTCATCTATTGGAATTTGTTTTAAAATACATATATTTGTGGGATGAATGCTATTATCCACACCTAAGGAAATCTAAAACTCCATACACTGCAGTGTAAAGTAACCCCTCCATCATTTTATGATTATAATTTATCCAGTTTAATACCCCCCATTTAATTATTTCTCTTTATAGTATGCTGTTAACCACAAATGCAATTACTGGAGTATATTTTGGAGTTGCATACATAAAGAATATTGATTTACATTAAAACACAACAAAGAAATCAAGATTAAGCAATGAGAAAATGTAACTTTGCAATCTATTTCATAGCATGTGATGTGTAATGCTTTAAAATGTATAGAATACTTCTGCCATCTAGTGGTAATATGTGATACTAACAGCAATGAACAATGAAGCAAGTTGTATGGAATAGTGTTACCCGTATGAACTGATACCTCTCAACTGTACAGAGTTTTGCAGAATGTCCAGATTTTTGCCTCATATTTTTGGTCCGTTTTTCATAAAATTCTGTTTTTCTGTCAAATTAGTGGCAAATCATTCAAGATTGAAGTTAGAAAATAATGACAGACATTTGATTTTCAGACTTCATACCCTTTAGAAAGTTCATGTTAATGCAAAACCTGTTATTCTATCAACTTTCTAAGATTGTAAGAGCAATATTTAAAATTGTCCCTATTTTTGAGCCTTTGTCCCACATTTTCTTATTGCTTTGTCCAGATTTCTTGCTCTAAGAGGTTGAGAGGTATGGAACTGACTTAGATTTGATGTCATTGACAGATAGCCAACATACAGTTTAAGGTCATCAAAGAGAGGCTTTATGACATGGGAGGTAGTCTCAAGACTATATTAAGAAAAGGTGGGGATGCACAGACAAAATAGCTGTGCTACAGGAAATGCCTGCCTGTTAGTGTAAAGGACTAAAACTCTGAGCTGTTTCATATACTGAAGGTACAGGGCTGGATTTCTTTCACCTTCATTTGTCTACTTTGAGGTTCTGAGCAAGTCAGTTAACCACAGTGTCCTGAGTCACTAAAGAAAAGGGACAGCAGTGTCTAGTGGGCTTACCCAGTCAACAAATACATGAAAAGTATGCAGTTATAAGAATATCAGGCTACTTCCACAAAACTTCAGCAGCATCAAATTTTCATTATAAAGGCAACAGTTCAACAAATGGCATCTTTTATTACCCCTCCTCACCTCCACAAGACCACTGTCAGGTGGCTCCATTACCTGCACCCATTCAGCCTATCTGTTCCACAAGGGTAGAAATCAGGCATTCCCAGGTCAAGCAAGAGCTCTACAGGTTATTTGTTCTTGCCTGAGAGGCATGTGTTCTCCCAGTCATGAGAGTCAGTTGGTAAGAAGTCGGCCAACTCTGAGTCCTGTGGAGTAACCTAACTTTCCCTTCCTTAGGCAGCCTACAGACTCACAATGGCTGCCTGATCAGAGAGGAGACAAATAAGCGTGTGCACACACACACACACACACACACACACACACACACACACACACACACACACGCACCTCTTGTTTCCCTGTCCTAGCAGGAAGTTGTCTGCCTGATTCAGTATGAACCACCATGGCTTTAGTAAACAGGTGCTATGCCAAGCCACCACTAGATGTTGCCACTACCACAGACAAAGCAGCCTCACTCCCCCAAGATATGCAATCTAGCATCAGCCCATTAAGCCCACTGTCCCCCAGCCAGGTCCTCAGACTCATACCACTAATCAAACACAGACCACCTGGACTGTAGTAAGGGCTTCATCCTCTATGCCACATGCTCTGTAAGCAAGTGATACACTCAGCCACTACTGGGTGTCAACAATGTGAAATCTGGCATTGGCTTCTCAAACTTGAACTCCTCACACCCTCTCTGCCTCTCTCTCAGACACTTGTTTTGCTAATTAAACGCAGGTTGCATGTGCCATAGTTAAGGCTTCATCCCTTTATGACATGGGGGACTTTATGAGTTTCAAAATAAAATAAGAATTGCATATATTCACTCAGAAACCATATTGTGGATGCACTTGAGGGCATCTGATCACAGTTATTGTCTTTTAGGGAGCATGCCACTTGGAACAGGTCAAAACAGTAATAGAGAAACTGAGGCAAAGTGGAATATATCTGAACAATGTGAAAGGAAAAATAGAGAAACAAACTGGCCTCTTATAATCAAAGCATTGGATTGAGAAAATCCTGAGCTTAGAGTAAGCATGGTTGCAATTAAGTACACCGTAAAATTGCTGGCGGTAATGCAATAAATAACTAAATATAGGATCTAAGCACAGACAGCTTGCAACTCAGTGCAAGTTATTTCCTGTTAATTCCCTACGTAGCCAAATTCAGCAATCCAGAAAGAAAATATTATTACAACACACTGTAACTACATTGATAAGCATTAACAAGATAATTTTAATGATGTTTCCAGGTCCATTAAAAAATCAACAGCATTTTTGCTATGAAGCATACATGCTGCAGTGTCATCAGAAGGAAAGTTACTGAGACACCTACTACTCAAAGCAGTTGAAAGGAATGTATTAACACGTGCAGGAAGCTTGTCACATAGACTTGGAGAAACATTGGATGTAGGTGTTTGCTAGTGTAAAGGTTATAGGCCTCATAGCAACATTAGCAACTTGTGTTCATGTGGAACACCTGACACTTAAGGAGTCCACTGAGAGAGATAGAGCTGAGTAGCTACTGACCGGCTTTTGTATCATAAGGGAATAGGGCTGTCTGCTTTAGGATAGCAGCCTGAGGAGACCAAAAGTCTATCTCTGGATGCAGACTATATTAGCTGACCCCAGAGCTGTAACAAGTGAGTTTGGTGCCCCAAACAATGCACACAATGGGGACCCCTCCCATCTAAAAGCAAAACTGTCATACTATTTTTACAAGTTAGCAAGCAACAAGTTAGTATGTAATAATTCAACAGTCAAAATGTAGATGGTGCTAGCAAACAGTTCCTCCAGCAACAAATCCAAGTTAAAAAGCAGGTAAAGGAGGCTTCAGACCACAGCTGTAACAGCACATAAAACAGTTTAATAAAATAAGAGTCAGGGACCAGGTTAGCGCTTCTGAGGCCCAAGCCACTTCATCAGACAACGCAAGAATACTGCTCTACAGGATTTATACTCAGTGCTACAATCAATTATACAATTAATTATGCAAATCATCCTCCTTTGAACAGATTTAAAGCCACACAGTAATAAACAAAAAACATTACATGAAAAGTAAATCAGTCCTTCCATATCTACACACTACCCTATAAAAACATTCTTACATGCCCCATAAAAAATATATCCATGATGTTGACATACACATACATTCTATATAAATTCATATTCATAGAACATATACAAATAAATAAATAATAATAACTATCTCAAATACATATATAAAACATATAAAAACTGCACAAGTAAAGATAACTAAATGTCTTGAATACATATTCCTACATATATATATATATATATATATATATATATATATATATATATATATATATACATATATATATATACAAACACAAATACATACACCCATATGTCCTACTGAACATAAAATTTGATTATAAATTATTTACAATCAATAGTTTAGCAAGGCAGGAGGCCACATTAAATAATATTTAAATTATTAACCTACACAGAATACTTCCAAGTTGCTATACTAAAGATACGTATAAGTCCAAACTCAACATTACTCAACATATTTACTTCTGTAGGTCCCTATTCATCAGTCTTCTTCTTCTTTCGGCTTTTCCCAGTTAGGGGTTGCCACAGCAGATCACCGTCCGCTCATGATTGGCAGTGGAGTTTTTTACAGTGTCGAGTTGCCAGCCCGGCACCTAACCTTTCACAGAAGGCACACACATGCACGCACTCATGCCTAGGGCCAATTTATTGTGTCCAAGCCACCTACAGCATGTCTTTGGGATGTGGGAGGAAACCAGAGCACCCAGAAGAAACCCACATGACCACAGGGAGGACATGCAAACTCCGCACAGAAGGCACCCCAGCTCCCTATATTGGTTTGATATTAATTTTGTCATTCAGGCCTTTTCCCATGATAGCTGTAGCCTTATGATCCATTCCAATACTTTAGTTTCTACTTTAATTTTAACATCTCCCCCTCTACTATTAACGTGCACCCTATCTATTACTACAAATTTAAATGTGTGTGTATCACCAATCTCCCTAACATGTCTTGCTAGGGCATTAGTATCTGCCCCTCTAGCAATATCATACAAGTGCTCCCTCATATGATCTCTCAATCTCCGTGTTGTCATACCCACATAAAACAAAGCACAAACTGAGCAATGAACTAAATAGACAATATTCATACTGTTACAAATGGCAGCCAACCTAAATGTAAAAACTCTTTTTGTGTCTGGGTAAACAAATTCCCCCTTGGTATCTATATACATGCAAAAATTACATTTTCCACATGGAACATAGATCTGACCACAAACAAATCACTTTGGATATCCACATTTCGCCCCCAACCCCGGACAAGGAAACCATGTGAAAAACTTTTCAAAAGCAAACTTCACATTACTTAAGACAGAGGGGGAAAGTTTCAAAGCCCCCATGCTAAAGGATAACACTGTCCAAGCTGCAAAATCCTTTACTAATACATTCTACGGGCACCTACAAGAATGCATGGATCGTGCTATCCCAAGCAAAACCAAGACTCACTCCTCCAAGAAAAGGAAACCAGTCTGGTGGATTCCTGCCATAAACAAGCTATACAATAGAAGGAGGAAACTAGTACAGAAAAGAGTAAAATCCCAAGAAGGGAAGACATCCCTGATCAGTATCAGCAAGAAACTACGATCTCTCATAAAATCGTCCAAGGCGAGCTTTGAAAGAAAACTTGCCAAGGACTCCAAAGATAACTACAAGGCATTCTTTACCTATGTCAAGAATCTAAGTGGTAATGCTCAGATCTGCTCGGAGTTAGTGCAGAATGGCACAAAATACACTGAACCAGCCGATATTACCAACATCCTGGCAGTCAGGTTCAGTGCAAACTTTACCCCCCTCTCACCCCCAAAAGGCCCATAACCATACCAGAAGAATGTAGAGCCCCTGAAATCACAGACACTCAGGTTAAAATAGCCCTCTCCAAAGCCAAAAACACAGCATCAATGGGACCGGAAAGTGTCCCAGGCTGCGTCCTACATGAGCTCAAAGATGAACGAACCCCTCACCTAAACACATTGTTCAAACTCAGCCTCTCCACAGGCTATGTACCCATAGAGTGGTGCACAGCAACGGTTATTCCACTCCACAAAGATGGAGCCACAACAGACCCCAGGAACTATTGCCCTATAAGCTTGACTAGCTTGGTCTGCAAGGCTATGGAGTGCATCATCATGGAACTCATTAACAGAGACATTGAGAACCTCCAAACACTGGACCCTACCCAGTCCGGCTTTGTTAAGGGCAGATCATGCCTCCTAAACCTGGTGGACTTCTTTGAGACAGTTACCAAGGCTACAGATGAGGGAAAAGTGGTACACACAGCCTACCTAGACCTTGCAAAGGCCTTCAACACCATTCCCCATTCTGGTATTATAGACAAGCTCACCAGCCTGAACATAAACCCCTATGCCACAAGATGGGTTGCCAATTGGCTCATGGACAGAACCCAAATGGTGAGAGTTGCAGGAGCTAGGTCTGACTCTAAACCGGTTACAAGTGGTGTTTCCCAGGGCTCAGTCCTAGGACCCCTCCTGTTCGGCATATACTTCTCAGAGGTACAGGCAAGCACAGGAGGACTATGGCTGACCAAGTTCACAGACGACTGCAAACTAGGGGCTAAAATTGACTCACCGGCTGACACAGACATCCTCCAAAAGGGTCTCACTGAGACAGATACCAGGTATCAAAATCATGGCCTCAAGCTAAATTCCAAAAAGTGCATAGTTATTCCCTTTGGAAATAACAAAGTACCCACAAACTACCACATAGGTGCTAGTCCCCTAAGTACAGAAAACGTAATAAGGGATCTGGGGACCCAAGTAGATAGTAATCTCTCCTTTGATAATCACATTGCCAAAGTGGTTAGAAAATCCTTCTATGTGGCCCACCTAATCACAAAAGGGTTTGCATCCAGATCAAAAGAGGTCATTGTGCCCCTCTACTCATCACTCATCAGACCCATCATAGAGTACAATGCCCCATTTGGGATGTACCTTACAAGACACCTGCAACAGCTGGAAATACCACAGAAGTACCTCACCAAAAGGATCACTGGCCTCAAACAGATGCCATATGCAGCTCGACTGAAGAAACTCCAGCTGTACTCGGTTGCATACCACCTGCTCAGAGGTGATCTCTGCCTGACATACAAGGCCATGTCCAACCCAGAATTGATGCACATGCTCCACCTAAAGAAAACCTTATCCCCTCGAGCCACATGGTCTAGGGATCTAAACCTCACCACAACAATAAATAGGACGTGCTGGAGGGATAGATTCCTGTCCCAGAAACTTCCCATGCTTTGGAACAAGATTCCAATCTATATTAGGCAGAGTTCCTCGCTAGCACTCTTCAAGGGAAACCTTGACGAGTGGATGGGAAACAGAAAGTTTACCCCGGGAATCACTTCAGTGGCTCTGCTGGACAGAGGCACAGAGAACTAATCTAAGGGGGTGGCGAAAGCCAACACATTCTTGCTTGGCTTATAAATGCCTTAGGGCAGATAGCCTAGTACCTGCCTATGAACCTATGAACCTATATGCTGTAAGCCATGGTCTGGAGCCTCCTTTACTTGCTTTCTAACTTGGATTTGTTGCTCAAGGAACCATTTGCTAGCACCATCTGCATTTTGACTGTTGAAATGCTTGTTTGTTGCGAGTGATGCACAGACATGACTGAGGGTAATACACCTACAATTGAATTAGACTATGTTCCTGAGACCAGGGATGGAAGGGGTCTTAAACAAAGAAATTTTCAGAGTTTACTTGAGGTTAAGCACAATCCTCTGCTGGTGCTTGAACCTTTGCTGCATGAGGTGCAACAGGAAGAGAACATTGAGTATAATGTGACTGCAATGAAACAAGATTTATTCAAGATAGAGAATGACTTGCGTAAATTTAAATGGCTGCAGTCCCTGAGACTTTATTTTGAAGCCTGTTTGAAATTGCATATTATTCCCAGTGGTTTACAGGTGTTAAATATGCCAACATATGGTACTGTATATGAAGATTTGCTGCTGAAATGGCAACAAATCAACCTAGATACTAGTCGCAACTACATGCAGCTTTTAATTGACTATTTTAAGCCTGAAGAGGCCAGTTTGTCATCTAGTATATGCAAGCTACAAATGGACTTATATGAAAAATATCCGCAGTCCACTGTGGATTTAAAGCTTGACTACATCTTAGAAATAGTAGCTGCCTATGAACAACAGCTTATGAGCTATAAAAAGAAACAAATACAGAGGTCTACAGGATTTCTCTAATGGGCGGGGTTTTGCCTGCCCCAGAGAATGTAACAACAATAATATGAAAATTCAAAACATTATTTCTTCTGGCTCACAAGCCGCTAGTCAACTTCTAGCAAACACGGGCAATCCCACAACTAATGAAGAGGTGGGGATTGCTGATGCGGCAGTTGAGGTACAAGCCACTCCCCCTTCAGAATCTTTGACGAGTACTGTTAATACAAACAGGGAAGAGGCCCTGAATATACGAGTGGAAAAAGGAGCTCATAGTAAATATGGAGACCATGATATACATCTACAAAGGGAGAGCAGCGGTCTACCATCTATTGCTTCCACCAGCATGAGCTTGACTACATCTTACCCCATTCGCTCCACACATTTTCGGGACCAATCTCAGAACAGGGGTCAGATAAAATGTAAGGCTTCTGCAAAGGAAGAACAGCCTCTGACGATCAAGAAAATGTGGCAGAATGTCAACGGATATTGGTATGGAACATTTCTCATTGAATTTTAAAAGAGGATGAAACTAGCGTGTTAAATAAAGGTATGTTTTTCAAACCGGCGAGTAAAATGACTGTGACTGACAATATTTTAGAACTTAAAACATTTACAAACAATTCAATGCTGAGAGTACATTTTGATGATACATGTGGGAATAATGTACATAGAACTATTTTTAGAAGACCGAGTAGTTATATTCCAATGAATAATGCTGCCACTGAAACGTTTGAAAGAGCATGCATAAAAGAAATCTATAGTTTGTATGATGAAGGTACTTCTAAGAAATGTTTTAAGAATTTGAGTAAAGAAGAAAAGGCAGCTTTAGATTTTTTGTGTCGTGACCATTCTATTTCTGTGAGACCAGCGGATACGGGAGGTCCGCTGGTTGTAATGTATTATACTTTTTATAAAGAAGTCATGTTTAATATGTTGAATGACCCTACATTTTATCAGAAAGTTGATTTTCAACAGGTACATAAAAGCAGTATGTTGATTTACAATGCTTTGTTTGCATGCCTGCAGTGCTATATTATATTTTATTGTGGAAAAAATGCTTATTACCATCATACAGGGACTTCCAAAAATCCATAAGCACCCAGTGCTACCCTCTATGAGACCTATTGTATCAGGCAGGGGTTGGAGCATGGAACCCCTATCTATTTTTGTTGAACAACATCTTAAACCTATATTAAGGAAAAATACTAATATATTGGTTGATACAAAACAGTTTTTAAAGGATTTATATGTTCATACTAGGGCTTCAGCATTAGGTTTATGGTCACTATGGATGTAAAATCCCTTTTTACGGTCATCCCTAATAGAAAAGGCATAGAGTTTTTTAGACAATATTTGGAGGAGGATAATGCACAGCTTATTGATTTGCTCTCACTGCTAATGGAGTTAATCCTAGAGAATAATATCTTTATGTTTGAGGATGTACTTTACAGACAGATGGATGGCGTGGCCATGGGCACTTCGTGTGCCAATGGCTACGCCAACATTGTTATGGCTATGTGGAAAAAGGAACATTTATTGAATGAGATGCAGGGATCATTGAGATTCTATAGGAGGTTTATAGATTAGGTTCATAGGTTCACACTAGGCTATCTGCCCTAGGGCACATACAAGCCTAGCCAGAGTGTGTTTGGCTTTCGCCACCCATTTTAAAATGAATTTTGCTATGCCCTTTTTTGAGGTTAGTATACTGTGCATCTGTCTAACAGTGACACAGAAGTGATACCCGGAGTAAATCTATGATCTCCCATCCACTCATCAAGATTCCTCTTGAAGAGAGTCAATGAGGGACTCTGCCTAACCTGGACTGGAATTTTATTCCAGAGTGAAGGGACCCTCTGGGTTATGAATCTGTCCCTCCAGCATGTCCTATTTATTTCAGTGCTGAGGTTCAAGTCTCCCGAGCACGTAGCTCGATGGGATTTGGATTTTCTGAGGTGCAGCATGTCCATTAATTCCGGGTTGGACATGGCTTTATACGTCAGGCACAGATCGCCTCTGAGCAGGCGGTATGCCACTGAGTAGAGCTGGAGTTTCTTTGACCAGGCAGCATATGGCATCTGTTTGAGCCCTTTGATCCTCTTGGTGAGGTACTTTTGGGGTCTTTCCAGTTGCTGCAGGTGTCTGGTAAGGTACATCCCAAAAGGGGCATTGTACTCAATTATGGGCCTGATGAGGGATGAGTATAGAGGCACGATGACCTCCCCTGATCTAGATGTGAATCCCTTCATGATTAGGTGGGCTATATAAAATGATTTTCTAACCACTTTGGCCACGTAGTTGTTGAATGAGAGAATGCTATCAACTTGGGTCCCCAGGTCCATAATTACTTCTTCCGTACTTAATGGATTACCATCTATGTGGTAATTTGTGGGCACTTTGTTTTTGCTGAAGGGGATGACTATACACTTTTTGGTGTTTAGCTTGAGGCCATGGCTCTGGCACCAGTTGTCTTTTTCTATGAGGCCCTTTTGTAGGATGCTTGTGTCGGCTGGAGAGTCGATTATGGCGCCCAGTTTGCAGTCATCTGTGAACTTGGTCAGCCACAGTTCTTCCGTGTTGGCCTGTACCTCCGAGAAATATATACCGAACAAGAGAGGTCCCAGGACTGAGCCTTGTGGGACGCCACTTGTAACTGGTTTGGAGTCTGACATGGCTCCAGCAATTCTAACCATGTGGGTTCTGTCCTTGAGCCAGTTTGCAACCCATCTAGTGACACAGGGGTTTATGTTTAAGCTGGTGAGCTTTTCTATAATGCCCGAGTGGGGTATTGTATTGAAGGCTTTTGCGAGGTCCAGGTAGGCTGTGTGGACCACCTTCCCCTCGTCAATGGCTTTGGTGACTGTTTCAAAGAAATCGACCAGGTTTAAGAGGCAGGATCTGCCCTTAACAAAGCCAAACTGGGTAGGATCCAGTGTCTGTAGGTCCCCAATATCTTTATTTATGAGGTCCATGATGATCCTTTCCATAGCTTTGCAGACCAAGCTAGTCATAGTTTCCAGGATCCGTTGAGGCACCACCTTTGTGGAGAGGGACCACTGTTGCTGTACGCCACTCTTTGGGTACATATCCTGTAGTAAGGCTGAGATTGAACAGTAGTTTTATGTTTGGGTTTAGTTCTTCTTGGAGTTCATGTAATAGGCAGCCTGGGACACCATCTGGTCCCATTGATGCTGTGTTTTTTTGCTTTGGAGAGGGCAGCTCTTACCTGAGCATCTGAGATGTCAGGGGGACAGCACTCTGCTGGGATAGATATTTGCCCTTTTGGTGGGGAAGGGGGGAAGAAGTTTGCGCTGAACCTGTCAGCTAGGATGTTGGCAATGTCTGTGGGTTTGGTGTATTTTTTGTCATTTTGGACTAATTCTGAGCATATCTGGGAATTCCCACCCAGGTTTCTAACATAACTAAAGGAAGCCTTGTGATTATCCTTAGTGTCCTGTGCAATTTTTCTCTCGAAGCTGGCCTTAGACGATTTTATGAGTGCCCGTAGTTTTTTGCTAATACTGATCAGAGATGCCTTCCCTTTTTGCGATTTTGCTCTATCATGTAGTAGCTTCCTCATTCTATTGTATAGTTTGTTTATGGCTGGGGTCCACCAGACAGGACGCCTGCCTTTGGAGGATTGGGTCTTGGTTTTGTTTGGGATTGCATGATCCATGCATTCCTGAAGGTGTTCATAGAATGCATTTATAAAGGATTCTGCGGTCTGGGCCGTATTTTTCACAGGCCCGGGGGCTTTGAAGGATTCCACCTCAGTTTTGAGGAGTGTGAAATTTGCTTTAGAGAAGTTTTTCACTGTGGTTTTCTGGGCAGGGGCTGGGGTCGGGATGTGAATATCTAGTGAGATTAGTTTATGGTCTGATCTTACCAGTGAGAGATACACTTCTGGACTGGAGCATAGAGTCCCCATGTTGGTGATGATCAGGTCCAGTATGTTTTCCCCTCTTGTGGGAGTGGTAACAAGCTGTTCCATAGCATTTGAGTTTATAAATTCTAGGAACCTTTGGGCTAGGGTGTTGGAACTAGAGTAATGCTCCCAGTCTATGTTTGGGTAGTTGAAGTCAATGAATTTTCATTTGCGCCTTTCTTTTGAACTTGAAGTCGCCCAATCTAATGGTGTTTGGAGAGACCTTCATATTTTCCAGTGTTCTCAGGAAGGCCGAGTGGGGTTCCTGGGTTTGGGAGGGTGGTCTGTAGCAGGCTATAAACTGGAAGGCAGTTTTACCCACAGTTAGTTGCACATGGATAGTCTCTGATGCTTCGTGCTGTGCCACCAACCTGGAGGTGTGGATATCTTTGACGAATATTGATACTCCCCCTCCTTTTGTGGTTCGGTCCAAGTTTTGGGGCCGAAAAACATGGTATGAGGTATAACCTGGTAGTGCTGGGGTGCTCTCGGGAGCCTTGAACCAGGTTTCTGTTACTGCACAGATATCGATGTTCTCCATGCTAAGGAGAGTTTCGAGTGCATGCATCTTGAGGTTTAGACTTCTGGCATTGATGTTATGGGAAGGCAATGAATTTTCATTTGCGCCTTTCTTTTGAACTTTAAATAATAGCACAAGCTTTCTTAGATTCTCCATGAAAAGCTCAATTGTCATTATAGATTTTTTGGATGTTAGAATAACCCAGAAGGATGGAGGAGATTCTGAAACAGAAATCTATAGAAAAGAATGCTATAGAAATAGTTACCTCCACAGACAGAGTATGAATCCTCAGCATATTTTTAAGAATACGGTGAAAGAACAGGGACTTAGGATGTCAAGACTGACAATCAACCATGAGAAATATAAAGAGAACTTAATAATATAAAGGATAGGTTCCTACAAAGAGGATATAATGAGGGTGAGGGTGAGATTCATAAGGCCCTTGTTGGCCTATCAGAGATGAGGAAAAAAGAAGGGAGACCTTATTTTTCAGAGGGTTTTACTCCATCAGTACCTGGGAATATTGTCTGGAAACCAATGAGAATACCTGTAACATATTCCAGTAATGTCAGGTTACTGCAAGATGTCTATCGTAAGAACTGGAATATACTCTGTGCAGATGATCATGTTAGACAGCTAGTAGGGGAAAATCTGAAATATGCTTTCAAGGACAAGAAATCTTTGAAAAGACTACTGTCTGGGAGCACAGAAGTTGTAGAGAATGATAAATCAGGCCCAGTTCCATGTGGAAAATGTAATTTTTGCATGTATATAGATAACAAGGGGGAATTTGTTCACCCAGACACAAAGAGTTTTTACATTTAGGTTGGCTGCCAATTGTAACAGTATGAATATTGTCTATTTAACTCATTGCTCAGTTTGTACTTCGTTTTATGTGGGTATGACAACACGGAGATTGAGAGATCATATGAGGGAGCACCTGTATGATATTGCTAGAGAGGCAGATACTAATGCCCTAGCAAGACATGTTAGGGAGATTGGGGATACACACACGTTTAAATTTTTAGTAATAGATAGGGTGCGCATTAATAGTAGAGGGAGAGATGTTAAAATTAAAGGAGAAACTAAGGAATTGGAATGGATCATAAGGCTACGGGCTAACATGGGAAAAGGCCTGAATGACAAAATTAATATCAAACCAATATTGATGAATAGGGACCTACAAAAGTAAATATGTTGAGTAATGTTGAGTTTGGACTTAACTTTATTATAGCAACTTGGAAGTATTCAGTGTAGGTTAATAATTCAGTTATTATTTAATGTGGCCCCCTGCATTGATAAACTATTGATTGCAAATAATTTATAATCATATTTCATGTTCAGTAGGATATATGGGTGTATGTATTTGTGTTATATATATATATATATATATATATATATATATATATATATATATATATATATATATATATATATATATATATGTATGTATGTGTGTGTGTGTGTGTAGGAATATGTATTCAAGACAGTTATCTTTACTTGTGCATTTTTATGTTTTATAAATGTATTTGAGATAGTTGTTATCATTTATTTATTTTTATATGTTCAATGAATATGAATTTATATGGACCATATGTGTATGTCAACATTATGGATATATTTTTTATGGGACATGTAAGAATGTTTTTATAGGGTAGTGTGTAGATATGAAAGGACTGATTTGCTTTTCATGTAATGGTATTTGTTTATTACTGTGTGGCTTTAAATCTGTTCAAAGGAGGATTATTTGCATAATTAATTGTATAATTGATTGTAGCACTGAGTATAAATCCTGTAGAGCAGTATTCTTGTGTTGTCCGATGAAGTGGCTTGGGCCACGAAAGCGCTCACCTGGTCCCTGACTGTTATTTTATTAAACTGTTTTCTGCACTGTAGAGCCATGGTCTGGAGCCTCCTTTACCTGCTTTTTAATTTATTATGTAATAATCTAATAACTCATTACTACCTTTAAAAGAAAACATTAGTTTGGTAGCTTACAACCTATTATTTATCAAGCATGATCACTTAATGACAGCTTTTAAGCTGTCAAACTGCTCAGAGCCACCAACATGTTGGCACCTAGCTAGCTGCCCCTTCTATACACCCTTTCTACATAATTTCAAGGCCTTTTCAGATCATCTTATTGAAACAGACATATCCACCTAGACAATATCTTCATGCACCATACATCCCAACACACTGGAGTGACTTCAGCAGTGGTAGGGACAAATTACAAAATAAAACCCTAGCCTCTTACAAAGAAAGCAATGCAGTGCTACCTTCTGACATCCCATTATTCCAGCATTATGTGTGCTTGCTGAAAGGCTAATTGTTCCTAAAAAGGACTCTATTACACATAGTAAGGCACTTTGTTGGGTAGATCTGACACCAGGAGGACCCTAGATGGTCAAGCTTATACAAGTGAAAGACATGCATACCAAATATTTGTAAACTTATGTTGTTAAATATAAAAATAACAGAATGAACATTATTTATTGACAGTACAGATGGCTATATCTGGTAGGTGGTATTGCTGTAGTCAAACCACACCAGTGCCTAACACACAGAAACTGAAAGTGCTGAATAAAATACAACTATGTCATCTTCATTAGCATGTGTAAGGGGGAAAAGGAAAGGAGTCAAGATAGTGACTAAAAGTAATACTGATTTAAAGAATGATCCCTGAGGATATTTGTTTTTCTGCATGAAATAGGAGGGTCATAATGATTTTACAACCTGAAAGACAGATCAGATAATAAACCCTAATTGAACATATAAATATTAGTAGCTAGCATCAAGAAAAATTTAACAGCATATTGCAGAACAGCATTAAAGTGAAGAATTCTACCCTACGAACTAAAAAAAGGCGTAGCACAAATTATCAGTTCAAAGATTGATGATATAAATATTACAAGGATGTGGAGACAAGACCTACAAGGTGCAAGGATGGCATAAGGACAGTTATGCCAACAGGTCAAATGTGTATACATATGCAAAATAAGAAGAATGCCCTGTCTTATTTAATAGGACAAGTAGAAAGTGATCAAGATATCAAAAGCCTTCATCTCAATCTGGAGACCTAGCTATAGTGGGTGAGCACTTAGCTCTATTTCAAATAAACTATGGCTGGGAATGGGGTTCAAGGAGGTACTGCAATGTGTACACTTCCTTGCACGCATCACAGTACTTTTTCTTGACTCAGCAAATACCCTAACACAGTACTGCATGGTCCTCTAGTATGAAGCCATGCAGCAACGCATAGGACTGGCCCAGTGAATATGCTGAATGCTAATGAGGCAGTCGAGGAGAGAGGTATATGCTAATTAGACATGTGCTCTCTCTCCCCCAGAGCCACCTCCAAGAAGGCACCTACATGCTGAGCAATTCAAAAATCGTTTAGCTATGTAGATCAGCACGGCCATCCCCACCATGTTGCTGTATTGGCTGTGTTCATCTACTAGCCATGACCATACAGAGGGGATCAGGGGGGGTGCAGGAACCACTAGGCACCAGGGATACCATATACCAAAATACCTTAATGGCACTAATATTGCTACAAGGATCGGAGTTAGTGGGAAAACACAACACCAAGGAATCCATAATTAAGTGCACTAACAGCACAGGTAGCACTATGAGGATCGTGGGGTGGGAGTACACTACACAACAAGGATTACTCTAATTTGAAATTCTGTAATGGCACTGACAGCAGTATAGGGACTGGGAATGAGAAGATTCACTAGACACCATGGATTAATCTAATTGGAAGTACTGTAATGGCATCAAAAGCAGTACAAGGTTTGAGATGCTGGAGGGATTCACTATGCACCAGGAATTTCGCTTAAATGTAAGTGCTGTAGCAACACTAACAGCAGTATGAGGATAGGCGTTGGGGGGGTTGGATTCACTAGCCACCAGTGCAGTGCTAAATGCACTTACACTATTATGGTGATGAGGGTAGGGGCATAATAGAAATATGCCATAATGGCACTTCAACCATTACAGGTGGGGGAAACTATAGGAGGGCAGATAGGTGAGGGACAGGTCCATGGATTGTGTGTGTGTGTGTGTGTGTGTGTGTGTGTGTGTGTGTGTGTGTGTGTGTGTGTGTGTGTGTGTGTGTGTGTGTACTACTGCATGTGAGAGAGTGAGGGGGGATTCCAGCAGTCTTCATGAGCAGAAGCCTACTACCGCAATACATAGCTTGGCAATGATCTGCAAGTTAGTTTAGTAAACTCAATTCAGAGAAATGCAACTAACATATCATGTCTCTGAATCACAAATTGACATGCTGTGGGAGCAGGGCCTTTTAGCACAAGGTATACTATTCATGCTAGGCACTTTAATGAATCACCAGATAAGTAAGCAAACTGATTGAAAATGTTTGTGGAGGGGGTAGTTGCATTAAAAAAGTAAGAAAGGAACTAGATAGGATCTATTCAGACAGAGTACATCTGCAAGGGCATGGTTCTTTACCATATTATTTTGAACAGCAACCTCATGGACAAGGAAATTCCATATTCTGTGGATAGGAAGTATCCATAAATGCATCCGTTATGGAAGTTTGAGCTAAGAAACCATTCCAGACAGAAACATGAAATATGTGAGGTAGCACCTGCTAGTGTGACCAACATCAAGCCATCATAACTCTGCCTCTTGACACAAAAAGGCAAGGTCTGAGATATTTTGGATAGTAAAGACAATAGCAGCCAGTGTGGCTTAGTATGCTAATGTACAGAAAAACTATGAATTGCTGGCAAGAAGAAGAGAGGAAAGTAGCACATAGGCACCCATACTTAGTGATAAAAGCTTAAATATGTCACTAATGTTAAACAAGAAAGGAGCAAGTCAGTTTTACAGAGTGTGACCCAGTAGAGTTGACTCAGTAGTCAGGAACTTAGGGACATACATAGATAGCAAGCCAGCCTTTGACCATCATGCATCTACAGCGGTGAGGAAATCATCCTATATTGCACAATTTATAAACAAAGGTACAGCATTTAAGTCCAAGGAAGTCATTGTTCCACTGTATTCGGCATTCATCAGACCTATAATTGAATACATTGCTCCCTTTGGTATGTACCTAACCAGGCATATCCAACAATTAGAATGTCCACAGAGCATACCTCTCAACCTGGAAACATCAAAAATCTGGACAAGGCCCATGAAAAATAGGTACAAATCTGTACGCGGATTAACATCTAATTTGCATGCGTAATTATGTAACCCCACCCACTCCAATGGAATTGTGGGATACCAACTTTTGAACGTAAATTGAAGAACAGACAACCAAAACATGGCACCAGAGTCCCCTGCAGCCATTCCAGTGTCCCGTTACCTGGCTATTTTGCCCCATTTACCATAAACACTAATGTATGCATACTGCTTTACTTCTACAATGATTTGAATTTTATTTTTACATTTTACAGCACAACAATGCAGAAATACTAAAAGACATCATCTGGTAAACAAAGCAATACTGTCTCACAATGAAAATAGGCCTGACATTAAACTTTGCCCTTGAAACTCACATTCATTGAAACAGTATTGAAACCCACACCACATCCAAAGAAAATGCATCTGGCCAGTGGTGGATAAAGATTACCTTTGGGCTGTTTTCAAATCATTGGCCCCTTGCACACAAAGCAAGAAACATACATGTGTTCTTTTATTTATACACCTTCCTGACTTTATTAAATTATATTCCTTGTATAATACAACACATATGTTAGAGTGCATTTTAAATTTATTGTTTGAACATTTTACCAGTAAATAATCTGTACTGTAGGCAATGAAACAAAACACATGAAACAATAATGACAAAACTGCCCAATTCAGAACTTTTCCATCAGAAAAGTCTGCTTCCACACCCACTCTAAATAGAATGACAGTAGTGTAAGCCATAGGCATCTTGCACAGCATCTCGCACTTATTTTCAATTTCATTTTTTTGGGGGGGGAGGGGGACAAAAGGTCAAAAACCAGGGACACATTTTAAACATTGCTTGTATAATTTTGTAAAGTTGCTAGAATAAAATGTTGTGCTACCATCATGCATTTCACTGCCAGGTTTTGAACCCAGGACTCTATGCACTACATTCAGAACATACCACTATCCCACATCAGCAGCTGCTTGAAAAATAGGAAGACTGAGCCATCATTTAGTGAATTCATTTCTCACTTCTCAACATAGCTCTTAACCTCAACACAAAAAACATGGACAAACAACAAAGCCAATAATGGGGGAATACAAATTCAGTTCTCACTCACCAACATTTAGCACAAAACAATAGGGGAATACAAATTGTGTGCTCACTTCTTATCATAGCTCTAAACTCTTAGCACAAAAAAAATGATGTTCTTACTTATCATAGCTCTCAACTCTTAGTACAAAAAAAAAAATCTGGACAAAGCTCATAACATAACTTCCAACTGTTAGAGAAAAAAAATGTTCTCACTTCTCATCATAGCTCTCAACTCACTCAGAAATGGTGGCGGCTAGGGATAGTAGGCTCTTTTTACCCTGTACTAAAGGTACAGGGTTTGAGCCTGAATACCTCTAGCCACCAAGTGTATTATATGGGGGCATTTTTTCACACACACACACACCTTCAATTAAGTAGAGAATTGCTGCCAGGCTGCATACACCTTAAAAGCTCATAAGACACAGTGGTTAAGTCCATTTCTCTCACAAAGACCTTCAATTAGCTTAACAGATTTGCTGACAGTAAAATGCACACACCTTCAATTAAAGAATTGCTGCCAGAGACTGCACAGATACCTTCAATGCACATTATAATACACAAAGGTTTCAGCTTAACAGATTTGTTGCCAGACTGCCATGCTTTTGAGAAGTACTGCCGTAAAGCAAAGTAAAACAGCTACAGAGTGACTCTGCCATTTCTCTCACACATACCTTCATTTCAGCACACACCGATTAAGTAAAGTGCTGTTAGACTGCACACACCTTCAATGCTCATAAGACACGCAATGGATTAAACTTAGCAAAATGCAAGCAAAGTCCATTTCCCTCGCACATACCTTCAATTAATTAGCTTAACAGATTTGCTGCCAGTAAAACACACACACATCTTCAACTAACTAAAGAATTGCTAGCACCTTCAATGCACGTAAGACACAAGAGTTTTCACTGGCTTAACAGATTTGCTGCCAGACTGCTGTTTCAGCTTTAGAGAAGGACTGCTGTTAGCTGAACAGAGAATGCATTTGCAGGCAAAGTAAAACAGATGCAGAGACTCTTTACCGGTTTCTCACACTCACATATAACATTGCAAGCTGCAGTCAACTTCACACACACTTTCCTTACCTATCATTCTTGATTCCCCTGAACAAAACCAGAGCTGCTGCCGATAATCCGAGTGCTGTTCCCGCTTGCATTTCCATCCATTAGAAGAGTGCTGTTCCCGCTAACATTTGTAGCCAGGCTATCCGGAAATGATGTGTGAGCTCTGAGCTCAATTCCGACTGGCTGGTAGCCCTGACGGAGCTGACGTCATCGCGCATGTGATGATGTCAGCTCCGACAGTGCGAAAATCAAAAAATTAAAAAAAAAACAAAGGGAAAAAATCGGAAATGAAGGGGTGCCACTCGGGAATCGTGGTACCCCTTCATTTGGACCCCATAACTCGGAAAAAAATTAGTAAATCGGTATGGTTGGGAGGTATGCCACAGAGGTCCCTCACTAAAAGAATACAGGGCGTAAGTCAAATGTCCTATACAGACCACCTCAAGGCCCTATCCCTGTATTGTGTCTCCTACAGGCTTTTGAGGGGAAATCTATGTCTGTCATATATGGAATTGTCAGACCCTACTCTGATGGACCTCCTGCATATCCACAAAACAAACAGCACCAGAATTACCCATTCTAAAGACTTAAACTTTGCCTGTGATATAAACAGGTCCTGCTGGAGAGATAGGTGTGTATCCCTGAGGGATTCACTTCATAACACTGAAAGCTCAAAACACTAACACTCAAAACACTGAAACCAAAATACTGAAACTTCAAAATCTTGAAAACTCAAAACACTGAAACTCAAAACACTGAAAACACATATCATACATATACTGAGTTTAAACAACATAAATCATAGCACTTTCCACCAAGTGTAAGCAGGGGGGCAAGCACCCCTGCATCCCCCATGTGGGGGGCTGCGCCCCCACACCCCCCTGCTACTTATATAGATCAACTCCAAGATTGCACTTCACTACACTAAGTGCAATCTTGGAGTTGATATATTTAAGTAGCAGGGGGTGTTAGGGGTGCAGCCCCCCACATGGGGGGGTGCGGGTGGGCTTGCTCCCCTGCTTACACTTGGTGAAAATTGCTATTAGTTATGTTGTTTAAACTCAGTATATGTATGATATGTGTTTTCAGTGTTTTGAGTTTCAGTGTTTTGAGTTTTCAGTGTTTTGAAGTTTCAGTGTTTTGGTCTTCTATATTATGAAGTTTTCTCATTTTCAGTGTTTTGAATTTTCAGTGTTATGAAGTGAATCCATTCCAGAGACTACCCTGTCTATGGTACAGGCTCCTCATCCATGGGAAGCAGAGTTCCTCCCTAACCCAATTCAAGTGCAACTTGGGCAATTGGATGGGAAACCGGAAATTCATCCCTGGTTTGGCACCCATGTCTCTCATGGACACAGGTAACCTGTAAATGGTTAATCTCCCAAACCCCTGCTTACACTTATCAAGGGTATCAGAACTTGTCAGAGATTTGGGATGCATGGCTAGGCTTAAAAAGGCCCTTGTGGTCATTAGCTTAATAAACACCTATGAGCCTATGAACCTATTAAGAGTAATATATTGTTATGAGGGGCAGGTTCAGAAGAAAGTAAATAAACCAGCATGCTCTAATGGAATATGTAAAGGAAAACTGCAGTTAAGGTAAAAAAAATGTATAAGTTATATATCCTTATAAGTATAGTTCAAATACATTAAATCAGTTGAGACCATACACAAAGATGAAATGTGGAATGCCCAAATGGATGTTTTACACGTCTGAAATGAATAACACTTTAATGTTGCCATGTACAGAGTATGTGAGTTAGAATTTCTTTAATCAAACTGCAAAACATATCCTTAAGATTCAGAGAGATTCTTTCCACTGATGTTAACTTGCTAATTTGAGTTGGTAAGTTAGTGCAATACATACATACATACATACAAATATTTCAAGCATGGGCATTAATGCCCTTCTGGCTTGCCAATATACCAAAACACTTGTTCCCATAATAAGTGTCCAGGCTGTTTTTAAAAATATCTAAACTAGTACTAGCTTTAATGTAATTTGGTAGTCTGTTCCATGCATCAGCTACTCTGTCAGAGAACCAATTAGTACACTTTTCATTCCTATAGAATCTTCTACATAGGTTGTCGGATGATTTTCTAGTACTTTTTGATAACCTCAAATATTCTCAGAGGTAGCTGTCTCTAAATGCCCTATATACTTGAATAAGATCTCCTCTTAGATATCAGTAAGAGACACTGTAAAAGTTTAAATATTTTAGTCTTTCATAATAACTTATATTTTCACATCCATGGACACCCTTGTTATATTTCCGCTGTACTCTTTCCAGTTTACTCATGCTTGATTTCTTATAAGGTTTCCATATTGTTATTCCATACTCAAGTTTGGGTCTAATGTAACTAACAAGAAATGACTTCATCATTTTTGATTTCCTAGACTTTATAAATCTTTTTATACAACCTATAGTTCTATAAGTATCATTAAACAATTGGTTAATATGATTAGAAAAACTCATTGCATTGTGCAATGGAGAGAGAGAATCTCTGATTCAGAAACAAGGTAAAACTACACAGAGAAACACCTCATTAGGGATTCATTACTTTGCCTCTGAATCATCCCCTGTGCTTTCAACCCTGGCTGGTTTAATATTCTCCTTACCAGGCCATGTAACACTGTAGCATAGACTGCCACCTACATGTGCACGCATACACACACACACACACACACACACACACACACACACACACACACACACACACATATATGCGTGCACACGCACACGTGCATACACACACACACACACACACACACACACACACACACACACACACACACACACACAAATTCAGACACCCATGCACATAAACACACACACACACACATAAATTCAGACACCAATGCATGCACGCACGCACACACACACACACACACACACACACACACACACACACACACACATATACACACGCACACACATTTTCTCACGCATTCCATTCCCTACACACTCACATGCACATACTCACACATGCACAGACATCCATGCCCACACAAATAAGAACTTACTGAGATGCTCACACTCATGGCACCACTCTTTCACATGCCTGTACTTGTGCTCACACAGCCATACACACACAGACACACACACACACACACACACACACACACACACACACACACACACACACATACACACACACACACACACACACACACACATATATATATATATATATATATATATATATATATATATATATATATATATATATACACACACCACATTCTGCCAGACAGACACACAGATACAAATGATGTACACTGTCAAAAGACTTTGTGCATTTTCCCCCTGTGAAAACAACTCAGCAGAGATAATCTGGAGCCACTGCCATTTCCAGAGACAGCACGTGGCTAATTAGCATTAGACACTTCTCCAAATTGCCATATTTGCATGCAGCTTCTCCAGACTAACCTCTGTCTGTCCATGCTAGGCCACTGACAGTGGGGAACAGTAGTGTGACAGCATTCTCTGAACTGGGCAGGATTACCACGATGGGTAGTCCTTCTAAGTTAAGGTATTTGCATTGCAGTAAGCCTTTCTAAATCCTGACCTATATTCTGATATCCAGCACTACTTTTACTATCCGATAAGTGGGTAGATAGTCTGTATACTGAATCTGTCTGAAATTTAAAAAAAAATCATAACAAATATGCTGGAGAAAACCAAAGTGTGGCTAACTGGATTTATTAACAATATACATACAATAGGTAAGCCCTTGAATGTTAAATGGATATTTTTAATAAACTCAGTTAGCTACACTTTGGTTTGTTTCAGCTTTTCTTATTGTCTATAATCATACCTCTCAACTGTCCCTGATTTTGACTCAAATTTTAGCTCTGTCCCTCTTAATCCCTCCTAAAACTAGTGACTTTTGGAGGAAAGGTAATGAATTACACTTAATGAATAATGACAATAATTAAAAGTTATAGACTTCTTTTACTTCAGAAAATGTGTATTAATTCATATGCTCTGATTCTGTCAATGTTTCAAGTTAATAGCACTAATATTTTAAAAGTGTCCCTGATTGTCCCTGATTTTTTCTTGACTTGTCCCTGATTCTGTTGAAATTTGTCCCTGACTGGTTGAGAGGTCTGTCTATAATTTAGTTTGATACTTTGCTGGTCAGATGTATTTAGTTGTAGTTACTGTCTGAAATATTGTTCCCTTCAGCATATATTATTTAGATTTAAATTCTGTCTGCTAACAGTTGGATTCCAGAAGAGTTAGGGTAGCCAGCAGGGGACATCCACTATTCTAACTTGCTACCCCAAACTATAGCTCTCAACCAATCAGAGACAAATTTTATCAGAATCAGGGACGAATCCAGAAATAATCAGGGACAATCAGGAACACTTAAAATATTAGTACTATTAACTTCAGATATTGACAGAATAAGAGAATGTAAATTAATATACATTTGCTGAAGTAACAGAAGTATATAACTCTAATTATTGTCATTATTTATTAAGTGTAATTCACCACCTTTTCTCCAAAAGTCACCAGATTTAGGAGGGATTAAGAGGAAAAGAGTTAAATTTTACGCCAAAATCAGGGAGGGTTGAGAGGTATGCCCCAAACCTAAATTTCATCTTCACCCTCTGAATGACATCATCCTAGGAGGTGCAGTACACCCCAAGGAGTACCTCACAATGCAGAGGTATTGAATGACTATGATTATCATTATGCTAGGAACAAGTAGCAAGATTCGTTATGTCTTGGAATTGCATTATCCATTGCACACTGTAATCCTAGCTGAGGACTTGGCAGACCCACCCAGTCTGGCTAAAGTTGCCAGGTGACACAACTCCACCGGTACAGCAGATCTGATATTGCAGGCAGGCAGTACCAGAGATGATAACACAGATAGAGCTGAGTTGCCATGTCACCGTACTTCACAGTGGCTCCATCTGGATGCAAACTTGCTTTTGCAAGAAGTCTGGCTTTCCATCAGTTTCTGCTTGCAGTACCAAATCCTTCATAGAGGTGGAGCTGTTACTTCACCAAAGCAGTCCATTGACTTCAGTGGGCTACATTGCTGCTTCACAGCTGTACATTGGTTGGATTCTCAATTAATAGAGATTGTCAATCTAAAAGACCACTTTTTGCAGATGATATTTTACTAACTGCAGGAGATTTAAATGATTTGATCGAAGAAATAATAGACAAAACTGAAAAGTTTCAAAAAGTATTGCTGCTGAAATCAAATAGTAATAAAACTGAAACTTTAGTGTTAAATCAGTTACTAGATAGTAAGTTTAAGGATAAATATAAATATAATTGGGAAGGAAAAGAATTAAAATATTTAGGAATGAAAATCTATCCAGATGTGAGTAAGATTATTAATAATAATTTTGAAAAAGTAATTGAAGAAGTGTCACTTCTTATTAAAAAATGGAATTAATTTTTTTTTTTTACTTTTGAGGATAGGTCAGTACTTATTGAAATGATTATATTACCGAAGATTATATATATATATATATATATATATATATATATATATATATATATATATATATATACATGATGCATTCAATAGCTTTAGTACCTGGCAAAAACTTTTAAAAAAATGCAAAAAATGTTAACTTCATTCTTTTGGTATCCTAAAAAGCCAAGAATTGCTTATAGAAATCATATAAGATTATGAGAGCATGGTAGTATTAGCTTCCCAGGGTTTACTATGAAAATGTGGAATGGCAGTTCATCGAATATGGGTTGATTGAATGTGTGTTCTGCCAATGTCCGTAATGTCAAACTGAAAATATTTGAATTCATATTAGCAAAAGTGAGTACACATTCACTAATATGAAGTCAATGGCTTGAAATGAGATTGCGGTACAGTGCGGATCGGGAAATTTTCCCTTTTCCTCACTGTAGTGCAGTCTTGGAGTAGGTATATATAATATGCAGGGGGTGAGGGGCATAGCCCCCACATGGGGGTAAAGGGGGTTTGCCCACCTGCAAAAACATTAACTGTTACATGGACTTTCAACACTGGAAGTTCCAATGTTCAAATGTTAATTGTTGTGGTTACCATTTCCGACATTTTGGTAATTTGGTATTATCAAAGTCAGATAAATAATTATATAATTTTGTAAAAAATGTTTTCAGTTTCAACATTTTGATAGTAAATCACTTCCCAGATGTAGAATCTTATTCCTTTGCTGCATGTTTTAATTCTATTATACTCTGGATAGACTCAACCTACACTTGTCAATGGAAAACCATCCAGGAGCAGATTATACTAAATTCTTACAAGTTTATTAAAGATGATAACTTAGAAATATGTAATAATCCTTTCATCTAGTTAAGAAAATGTACCTTAGAAGGAGATTGATATTAGTCATTAGACTCTGCATATATGAACTCAGGTATTAAAACAGTTAAGAAATGTGTTTTAAAACTCCATTAATATCAAAATGGAATTTTTTTTTGTTTTCCTATTGCACATGCCTCTAGATTTAGGGAAACTCAGAACAATGTTAAAATAATTTACTAAAAAGGAATGGATTAGTATTATGGTCTGATTGCTTTGAAAAAGAAAAAGCTAAGTCCTCACAATATTTAATGCAAGAATATAAGTTGGATGAATCTGTTAACCAGTTATTATCCATCAGTAAGAAATTAAATTAATTTGTTTTTTTTCAAACCCCTTTATTGATTTATCACTTGTGACACAGACAAATTTACATTCATATAAAAGTAATCAAACTATATTAACATAAACATTATACTTCACATTTATTGCTATATATCATATAATCTAATCAATATTACATAAATTCTTCAATTCCTGCTTTTTTAAACAAAAAACATCTTTATTAAACCATCACTTACTACATTGGCAATCATACATTTATATAAATGAAAACAAACCACACAGACACAATCCGAGTCGCAAGCATTTTACATCACAAACCACAATGACACACTCCCAGTTGCAAACATTATACATCACTTATAATCTATCCAATCATTTTCAGTCAGACATTACACAACTCATTTAATTCATTCATTTTTTTTGCCTGCCCACTGACAGCAGATCAGAAGTTTTTTACCCTACTTGCATAGCTTGGTGCCATCTTTTAAATTTAAAATCTTCCCTGATAGATTTAACTTGTGTGGTGTTCTAGATGTGTGCATGCCTCTAAATTCAGTCTACCTAGTGGCTACTTGCACTAGAGTTAAACTGCAACAGTGTGCTTATACCTGTTCATTGGACTTATATGCAAGCTGCATCACAGTTTAACAGGACTCTTTAAAAGTTTCAACTTTCTGGTGTCTTACAAGCACCCAGTTCAGTCTACCTAGTGGCTACTTGCACCAGAGTTAAAAAAAATACTTTATATGCCACAGACTTAATCTTACAAATCAAACCAAAAATCCTCTCCCATCAAAACCACCACAACAAAAACTCAATTCTAAACACCCTCCTCAATATTAAAAAGAAGCTGCAACCTGTAAATCTCCCCACCCACCACAACCTAAGTCAATGCAGTGATATACATTCAAACCCTGGTCTCCCTCCAGCCTTTTATAACCCCACAACCTCCTTAAAGTCCTTACACTTCACTACCATCAATCTCCAAAGCATTAGAAATAAAATACCACTCCTACATGCCTGGTTAGACGAAAACAAACCAGACTTCACTGCCATTACTGAGACATGGTTAAAACCTTATGTCAAAGATGTCAAATTCCTACCCCCTAATTACAACTGCCTCAGAATTGATAGACTATATAAAAAGCGGAGCTATTGCCTTCATATACCCAAGCATCTTTACTGTAGTTCAATACATAAATGGTGTCCCACAGTTCTCAACAACAGAGATACTAGTATCCTTTCTAAAAATGAATAACAGTAAAAACCTTTGTATCATAGTCATATACATCCCCCCAGGCAACAGCATTCCTATACTTGAAGATATTTTTGCTTGGTCAGCTAATAACATTACAAACGAAACCATCTCCCTAGAGGACGTTAACATTAGTTGGCTTGATATTTGTAATAAGGACCCTTCCACCAGCATAAACCTATATAACTATACACAACTAACAACCAATATAACCAGGCCCAACAATAAAACAGGCAGTGTCTCAGTTCTGGATTGGATACTCATCTCCAGTCCTAACAAAATCTCCTCCTCCAGCACACTACCTAACAGTATTAGTGAGAACTTACCAGCCTTTATAACATGTAAGACCACATCAGTCCTAAGCACACACCAAGTTAAGCAAACCAGAGATTTATCTCACTTCTCCCCTAACACTGTTAATGAAATCTTACAAAGGATCAACTGGACCCCACTCAAATATCTCCCTCTCCATGAGGCTGTTGAATTCTTCAATTCAACATTTATTAGAATGTTAAATAGTTTAGCCCCACCTCGGCTAAAAAGAGTAAAAGCTAAACAGGCAACCTGGCTTACCAAACACACAAATCAAATTATGTCTGCTAGGGATAAAGCTTGAAAAACCTGGCAAAAAAATAAAAATCCTAACGACCTTATTCGATATAAACAATTATACAGTCAAGCAAAACGACTAGTGATTAAAAATAAAAAAGAACACTTCCTAAGCCTTCAAGACAAACACAAACTTAACCCAAAGAAATTTTGGAGCACAATCAATTCCCTACTCCATCCAGGTAAAAGTAACAATCCTTGCCCTAATCCAGATAAAACTCCCAGTGAGATAGCCTCGCTTTCCAATTCATATTTTATCAACACCATAGCTAAACTCACCACTACCTTCCCACCTATAGACCCCTGCCCAGCTGAACCTCCCACTTCACACTCCTCTACTACTCCTCTAGTCTCATTCTCACTTATACCAGTTTCCACTAAGAAACTACTTCATAAACTCAAACCTTGTATAAATGCACCAGACAATTTACCTGCTGAATTTCTACAACCATCTGCAAACTCCATTGCCTATCCTATCAGCATACTCCTCAATAGATCTATTCAGGAGTCTAGTATACCAAACATATGGAAGAAAGCATTTGTTCTTCCACTCCACAAAGGTGGTAACAACTCTGATATCTCTAATTTCCGACCCATCGCTATCCTCTCTCCCATCTCTAAAATATTAGAAAAATGTATTCATACTCAGCTTCTTAACTATCTTGTCCAAAACCATTACTTTCCCCCACACAGCATGGTTTCAGACCAGGTCATAGTACTTGTACTGCTCTCATATCCTTTATGCACACAGTAAACAGGGCTCGCAATGCCAGTTATATAGTCTCCTCACTGTTCCTAGATCTTTCTAATGCCTTCGACACAGTTTCACATCCCCTTATGCTCACAAATCTCACCAACTTAGGTTTCTCACCCCATACCTTAAATTGGTTCTTAGACTATCTCACCAATAGGCAACAATCTACCAAATGGCAACACTCCTTTTCACTTTTTCTCAACACAACCACAGGTCTACCTCAAGGATCTATACTAAGTCACCTCCTTTTCAGTATATTCATTAACAACTTCCACACCACCCTTACCCATGACACTGTTATCCAATATGCAGATGATTCTACAATCATCTGTACTGCCAAATCTATATCTGAGTTACAACATCTTAGCAAAATGCTTTCACTTCAACCAAAACTTGGATGTCAAACAACCATCTCGCTCTAAATCCCAATAAAACCAAACTTCTAATATTTCCCCCCAAAAAAACTACCACTCTGAACAAGAATGATTTTTCTGTCCAATTCCATAATAATACTCTCATTAAATCGTTCCAAGTACCCAAACTGCTAGGAGTTATTATTGATGAAAATCTAACATTCAACCTCCATATCCATAGCAACATCAAAAAAACACATAAAAAATTAGGTACCCTCTATAGACACAAATATTACCTTAATATTACTGCTAAAAAGGCTCTAGCATCATCCTTCCTGCTACCATCTCTACTGTATGGTGCCCCAATCCTCACTGATATCCACTCCTCCCTGAAAACCAAACTGGATTCATGTTACAACAAGATTGCCAAATTTGTAACAAATTAAAAAAACTTATCACACCACTGCATATCTCTACAACAGCTAAACTAGCTTGAACTCTCACACTACCTCACTTATTCACAATTAACCACTGCACATAAACTTGTATACAAGTGTAGAATATGAATGGTCAAAGCATGTGTTCAAGGAGATTGAGTATGTGAAAACCTGTATGTAAACTGTGAATAGTGGAAAAGTACTGAAAAACAAGAGCCTGTCTGATAGCAGGAAATGTGCCTTATATGGAAGTATATCCGATTTTCTTTCTCTGCCTAGAGATGTAGTAACATGAACTGCTTCAAGCCTACGGGTGAACCATTGATTGTTTAATTGTCTTTTGTACTATTTTAATTGGTCTAGTTTATATTTTTGTACTGTCAGCAATATCACCAGCATATAAGCTTATGCATCCCTTTGTTCGGGGAGTCTCCCTGGTACTTTCCATGAGGCTCCCACACATGTGTAATAAATGCCACTGAAAGAGAGGAAGAAGTGTCGTGTCTTCATTTAAGGTAAAATGCAAACACAACAATTGGTGCCGTTTACTCGGATCTGAATTGACAACGGCTGCGATAGTCGGGGATTGAACGAAGTACTGCTAGTAAAAAGGGCCCCTGACAGAATTTTCTGTTCTGGCAGTGTTTCTTTCATTTCCTGTACTTATCTGCTTCACAAATTTGGTATTGTTAATTTTATAGAAATGTAATAATCCCTCTCATTCAGTTGTTTTGAGGTAAGTGGCATGCATTTTTTTTCTCTTTTCCCTCTGCTAGTGATTGTGCAGTATGAGAGTGGGTTAAAACGAAATACCAGTGACATAAGAGTGAAAGGAGATACAAGAGTGGGGAAAACAACGTTTACAAAAACATCATAGCTACCTCTGTGAAATACAGAATAGCTTATCGTGTGAGAATGGGAGCAAGTGTGGGAACCATAAAAGAGCCAGAAAGAGGTACACCAGCTGGTTATATGTATTTTCGTGTGTCCCGGGACAGCTGTATGTTTATAAGTCAGTGGGTCACCCTCACTGAGGACGATAGTAAACTCGCCTTTCCAGAGAATGGTAGTTTTAATAAAAATATTTTGCTTAATCTCCAAGGGAAACTAAAAAGAAAAGGGAGAAGAATACCAGGGTTGTGCTGGGCAGCATTTAATGATTGGATGACAGAGGGGAAAGAAAGAGAAAAGGATTTGGTTATTAGTAGCGTAAAGGATAATCAGCAGAAATTAAAAGAGCAACTGAAAGAATTACAACAAACTGCTAGTAATTTAGATATAGTAAACGGTAAATGTTTGAAGGACTATTAGCTAAATTACAGATAACTGAATCGTCAGAAGACGATAATTCTTGGCTCCCCCCACCATAAACTGCACCACCGATTGCACTCCAGCAGTATCAGACCCCCCTTGCTCAACAAGGAGCGGAAGCACAGCAGCCAGATTCCACCACTAAAGACCCCACCCCTAAAGAAAGAGAACGAGTAGTCGACAGTCACTCTAGTGACTCAGATCCAGACACAAGCGATAGAAAAAAGGGACCAAAAACTCGTAGTAAGTCTCATAAAGAAGCAAAAGCTGTAATGTATTTTAAAGCTAAACCCTACTATAAAGGTAAAGGAAAATGACATTTACACCAATGAAGGTATTTTGGTCAGTTCCCCGCTATAATTGACAGTGGGGATGGGTATTTTGGACCAGATAAATTTAATCCAGATTCAGGGTTGGAGTCGTCAAATGACAACAGATTGTTACCTTTGAGGGAGGTATCTAACCCAGCCCATGCTAGAACTGCACAGGAATCACCGACCATTGTAGTACCTAGGGTGTGGTTGGTGGTTGATTTTCAAGCCATTACTAAATCGTTACCACCTATTTGTACTAATCCAGCTAAGTTCCAGCGTGTGCTGGCAGGACATATTTGTTTACAAAATCCTACGATAGAAGAAGTTAAGGCAGTTCTTCAGTACGCCATACTGGCTGATTTGATAAAACAGATTTGGGACCATGCCAATGTCCCTACTCTGATTCCAAAACATGACTCACCCGGAGATAATGGGTTCGAAGCAGTTAGCGTATAGTAGATGCTATCACAATAATAGTTCCACCCACACCCAACTGGTCCAAAATCAAGTCAGTTCTTCAAAAAGAACATGAACCTGTGGACGAGTATTTAAATCATCTCACTGAAGCCTTTGAGGCTTATTCTGGGTAACCCGAACCCACCGAAGGGCCGGCACAAAGTGGATTGTCGGCTGCTTTTGTAGATGGGTTATGTCCACAAGTATGGGATAAGCTAAAGGAAGTGTGTTTAAGCTGGCCTAGTTTTGGATTGCACAAATTAGTTACACAAGTGCAATACCTCTCCGACCACTTAGCACAGGAAAAAAAGGACTTACAAAAGAAATTCGTTAAAGCGCAAATTCAGATGTGCACTGCCTTCGGGCAGCGTGGACGGGGAGGACGTGGATGGGGAAGAGGGAGAGGTGGATGTCAAGGGGCTGGAAACCATAACAGACAAAACTGGCAGGAAGACCAATCAGCCACACCCCAAAATCAAATGGAGTGTTTCAATTGCGGCCAAGTAGGCCACTGGAGAAATGAATGTCCATTTTATCTGGCTGAGCAACCTGCCCCACCCACTGATACATCACCTCAGTGGAATTCTAATTGGACTCCATCCAATTGGCAGTCATCACAATGTAGGTTCCCTGAACAAGGACAACAGCAGTTGTGCCCTTTCATACCTGTGGATCAAGATGGACCACATGTTATGTTACTTGTCAGAAATAAACCATACCCTTTCTTGATTGATACTGGAGCATCCAAATCTATGTTAGCCAGTGAAGCAACGATAAATGTCCCCCTCTCCAATAATGTAACTAGAGGGGTAGGTGTCTCTGGCATTCCTATTGAATATTCTGAAACCATCCCAGTCCCAGTAACTTTGGGTCCTTTGCAAGACAATCATGCATTTTTAGTAGGACCCTCAGCACCTTTAAATTTATTGGGAAGAGATTTGCTCTGTAAGATGGGAGCAACTATCTTCTGTACCGCTGAAGGAGTATATTTACAAGTACCTTCAGACAAACAAGATAGTATTTTGGCTACTTTAGATGAAAACGTCACTCTGCAAACAATGTGTATGCAGTCTGACCTCGATAAGAATAAGCATTTAACCTCATTACCCTCTCATCTATGAACCACTTATGATAATGATGTTGGGTTTCTAATTTCAGCCACTCCTGTTAAAATAACCTTAAAACCTGGTGCAAAGTTACCTCGGGTACCACAGTACCCTTTGACGGTAGAGAACACATCTGGTATTGCCCCCGTCATTTCTGCCCTGATACAACAAGGAATTGTAGTACCTACAACAAGTCCATGTAATACCCCAATTCTACTGGTAAAGAAAACTGGTAAACAAGCTTACAGATTTGTACAAGACTTGCGAGAAATCAATAAAGCTGTCTTGCCTGTTTTCCCAATCGTACCAAACCCAGCTACGATTTTAAGCTGTATCCCACCTACATCACGTTGTTTTATGGTTATAGATATTTCATCAGCTTTCTTTTCTATCCCAGTACATGCAGATAGTCAGTATTTGTTTGAATTCCCTTATAAGGGCCAACAGTACACTTGGACCCGACTACCCCAATGGTATGTAGAATCTCCAACCTTGTTTTCTAGAGAAATGCACAGACAACTGCAGGATTTACAATTACCACCACGTTCAGTATTGCTTTAGTATGTGGATGATATTCTTATCGCTTCACAAGATACCCAGCCTTGTATAGAGGACTCACTTCTAGTTTTAAGATTTTTAGCCGAATGAGGTTTTAAGGTAAATAAAACTAAATAGCAGTTTGCTTAAGAAAACGTACAATACCTGGGACACATCATTTCTATAGGTTCACGTCAAATACTTCCAAGCAGAATCACCTCCATTCAGACTGCTCCCCACCCTATAACTCAGAGGCAACTCATGGGATTCCTCGGCCTAGCAGGTTATTGTAGACAGTGGGTGCCCAATTTTTTGGAAATTTCGGCCACTCTGTTACAGCTTATAAAAAGGAGGTCACAGGCCCTCTGCCTTGGTCCCCTGAACATGAAAACACCTTTCAGGCTATTAAAATGGCATTGATTAACCCACCTGCCCTGGGGCTCCCAGATTATTCTAAACCCTTTGTTTTCTTCTGTTGTGAAAGAAATAAAACTGCCCTGGGCCTGCTAGTGCAAGCGCGCACAGGAGGCTATCGACCTATAGCATATTACAGTACTCAGACCCTGTTGCTTCTGGCTACCCATCCTGTTTATGAGCAGTGGCAGCTGCTGCTGTTTTGATAGATATGGCAGCACCATTGACATTAGGACATGACACTATATTAGCAGTACCTCATGCGGTACAAGCATTACTTTTAAAAACAAAGACTCAATATCTTTCTAATGCTCACCTCACTAAATATGAGTTAAGTTTATTAAGTAATCCCACTGTTCAAATTACACGTTACCCACCACTAAACCCTGCTTCATTAATTCCAGCTAGTGACAAGGGCGAACCACATGACTGCGTGCTTGTAGTTAACACTGTTCTGTCTCCTAGATTAGATTTGCAAGATGTTCCTTTGCTTAATCCTGATTTAGTTCTTTTTGTAGATGGATCCTGTTTACGAAATAATTTTGGCGAACTTCAGGCTGCATGGTCAGTCTAATGACTCCGTAGTAGCTAAGGGAAATAATTTAGCTGACTGGGCTGCCAAGCAGGCCGCTCTTTCAAATAGTGTTCAGGGAAAATTTCTGCAGCCTATTTTACAAACAGTTACTTTTGACACTACTGTATTGAAAGCTTTACAAACTGAAGCATCGGAATCAGAAAGAAAAACATGGCTGGCCCATAATTGTTTCCAATGCTCTGATTCAATTTGGCAGCATCCTGATGGCAGATTAATTTACCCCACATCCATGTTAAATTCTCTTATAAAAGCGTATCATTTGCCAGCTCATGTAGGGGTACAAGCATTGGTCAAACAAATCCAGAAGGACTGGTTTGCCCCGGGACTTTCTGCTTCTGTGCAACATTTTTTGAGCACATGCTCCATTTGTTTACAGCATAACATTTCGAAGGGCACTCTGGCTCCCACTCAACCTGTGCCAAAACTAATGGGACCGTTTTGTGCCTTACAATGGGACTTTATTGAACTTCCACCTTGTGCTTGTTTTAAATATGTTTTAACTATTGTTGATATTTTTTCGGGGTGGTTGGAAGCCTACCCATGTGCTAAAATTGATGCTATTTCAGTTGCAAAAAAGTTGTGTTATGAATTGATACCTCGTTTTGGTGTTCCTTGTCAAATATATTCTGACCGAGGGACACATTTTACTGCTAAGTTAGTTGATTCATTGTGTACAATGTTAGGCATTACTTTGAAATTTCATTGTCCATACAGAACACAGGCATCAGGTATTATTGAATGAATGAACCAGACCTTGAAAACCAGGCTTGCTAAAATTACTTCAGAAACAGGCCTAACTTGGGTACAGGCCTTACCACTAGCCTTACTTTCTATGCAGTCACAACCACATCCTACTAAGGGTCTTTCTCCACATGAAATCCTCATGGGTCGCCCTTTGCATATGCCCATAACACCACCACCACCTTTTTCTGAATATGATGCATTTGATAATGATATTCTTTTGTATTGCAAATCTCTTGTTTCTTTCTTACAGTTTCACCATCGACAAGTAGCAGTTGCTCAGCATCTTCCTGACCCTTTTTTAGCATCTGCTTTGCAACCAGGGGATTGGGTCTACATTAAATCCTTCTATAGAAAAACAGCACTCCAGCCGTGCTGGAAGGGGCCCTTCCTGGTTCTTCTAACTATGTCATCTGTTGTGCGACTGCAGGGATCTACAACTTGGATCCACATTTTACACATCAAAAAAGTTGTGCCATCTGAAGATCAGCAGCCTTTACCTTTTTCAACTCCAGATTCTCCTCCCATTGCTACTTGTACTCGCAGTAGAACTGTTCCAGTACCTGACAATGCCTAATATTTACCCTTTTGGAAAACTCCAAACTTCTGACACTACACAGACTCAACCACCATTTCCACAAAAATATTGGACAATCATTTTAGTGGTCATTCTTGTTGTACTATTATTTTTGCTGTGGCCATTTTTATTTCCTGCTCCATCGACACATCACACCAAGCGAGCCATTTGGCACCCACCTTTCAACACCTATCAAGCCATCAAATATGTTTATGCTTCTATATTCAATGTCTCTAACTGCTGGATCTGCACTTCCATTCCCTCCATACATGGGGGATTGTCATTGGCTGCGGCTCTATTACGTATCATTGATACATGGACTAGTCTACTTGACAACACTGCTAACATTACATCCAGTAAATCTATTGCATTACAACTTTCTCTCCGTCGCAATGGCACTCTGTGTTTCCGACGGAATTACTCAAGTCAACATCACTTTACTCAAAAAATGGGACAAAGTATCTGCAACATGACAATTGAATACCAGTGCAATTATACAGAAGGAAAACACCTAGCCTTGGGCTGTCGAGTTTCATTTGATGCCATTCAGCCGATATTGAGAAACGCCTCATTATTTGGTTCTCGCAATATCGTATTTCTTGCCATATTCCATGGCATAACCAAGGGCAGTGACCATTCTTCAAATGTTACCACCCTGGTGCAAGACTGTTATTTCATATGCGGAAGAAAGGCCTACAAATGGCTACCAGAAAACTGGTCTGGTAGCTCTTTCTTAGGTTATCTAGTCCCAGCCATCCGACATACATCTGCTTTACCTCAAGGAAAAATTCGGAACGTGTGAGAGGTTAAAAAGCCTACCAATCTGTTAGGCCAAATTGATACATCATGGATTTATCATCATGATTTAGCTCAGGCTGGCACTAAAGGACTCTCTCATATGGACCTGGGTGATGATGTCATATCATGGGCTGGTATAATTCCAGCATGCAGAGCAGCAAATCAATCTGGGAGCTGAGAAAACTGTCTAAATTGCTTGAAGTATTAAGCAATGCCACATTTTCTGCCTTAGAACTAGTGACTGATGAACGGACTGTCATGAGAGCTGTAGTCCTCCAAAACCGTATGGCTCTTGATTTCACCCTAGCGGCGAAAGGAGGAACTTGCGCTTTAATCTAGGAGGAGTGCTGTATGTTTATTCCTGACAATCAGCCCGAAATTGAAAGTCATCTTGAACTCATTCAGAGAGTCTCCGAACTCTCTAAGGCCAAGGAGGCCGATAACTCAACGTGAGCATGGTTAACTAACCTGTTCTCAGGTTAGGGAGGTGGACTTTTAAAGTTAATCTGATTAATCACAGTATTAGCTCTTATTGCTTTTCTTGTTGTGTTTTTAATCAAAGCATTGATTTTGAAATTAATGTTTTTAAGATTACTAAAAATGTGCCAAAGTTTAATATGCCTACAGTTATGGATGATGAAATAAAAATATGTGACAATGTTGAAGGAACTAGCCACATGGTTATGTTAGACTTAGGGAAAATGTATGATAGACTAAATGGTGATGCTTACACAGCATCAAATGGGGGATTGTAGAATATGAATGGTCAAAGCATGTGTTCAAGGAGATTGAGTATGTGAAAACCTGTATGTAAACTGTGAATAGTGGAAAAGTACTGAAAAACAAGAGCCTGTCTGATAGCAGGAAATGTGACTTATATGGAAGTATATCCGATTTTCTTTCTCTGACTAGAGATGTAGGAATGTGAACTGCTTCAAGCCTACGGGTAAACCATTGATTGGTTAATTGTCTTTTGTACTATTTTAATTGGTCTAGTTTATATTTTTGCACTGTCAGCAATATCACCAGCATATAAGCTTATGCATTCCTTTGTTCGGGGAGTCTCCCTGGTACTTTCCAGTAGGCTCCCACATGTGTGTAATAAATATCACTGAATGAGAGGAAGAAGTGTATTGTCTTCATTTAAGGTAAAATGCAAACATAACACAAGCCTTCAACTTGCCCCTCCCTCTCCTCCTTATTGACTACATACCACCCTAACAGGCCACTAAGATCCAAGAACACAATGATGCTGAAAGTTGAAAACCCTAACCTTGCTGCTAGTTAAATGTTGTACTCTTTTGCTGTCTCAAAACTATGGAATGGCCTCCCACCATCAGAACAATCAGTAATCCTGCTCTCTTTAAGAAGTCCCTCAGATCACACCTCTCTTCTCTTTGGCAATGTATTTTTGCCAAAATAGTACCTCCTAATACCTGATCTACTACTATATCCCTCTATAGTATTGCTACTTAGGAGCTCTCTCTGACTAGATGAATTCAACTGCTTATGCCTACAAAACTCCAACAAGTAACAATCAAAACTGCTACCCTACCTGACTTACTCCATCCTCAATGATCAAATTGTACATAATGTTGATGTGTAATGTTTGTAAATAACTTGTACCATTGTGTTTAATATTTATTTCCATGCACTGAAACTGTATATACACTGTATACCATGTTTTTTCTTGTATGTACTATTAATGTTATATGGAGCTTTTCTCTCCTGGCCTCTACTGAAAATGGGCTCACCTAGTCCCAGTAGACTTTCTGGTTAACAAATGCAATAAATAAATAAATAAATCTTTCTCACTCAAACATTACATAGCTCATTTAATTCGTGCTGCCTTTTAGGCCTCATTCTTCCCTTGTATGCATTGTTCCCACAATTCCCATTTTTTTCCTAAAGATCTCAATTCCAGTTGTTTTATCTCTGTTACAATATTCACTATTTCCAGTATAGTTGGTTTACATTTTGATTTCCATTTCCTAGTAATTGCTTTTTTGGCAGCTACCATTATTAGACACAGCAAGGCCTTACCATGTCTAGGCAATTCCAATTCTGTATCATAGCTCTGAAAAATCATCTCCCTCGTCAGACCAATCTGCCCAGTCAGCATCTCTGACAGTACATCCCACAGGGAATCCTTAAAGTCCACTATCTCACCACACTCCCAGAAAATATGTTCCCAGTTACCTCTTTCTTCCCCTTCACACCTCCAAAATTTAGTGTCTACCTGAGGAAAAATTCTCTGGAGTCTGCTTGGGGTATAAAAATAACTATGCAAACATTTCCAGGCAAAAGTCCTAAATCTTCTAGATTTTGTTGCATATTTGGGAAACGTACATATATCGTCCCATTGTTTCTTTGTGAATTGCTTATCCAGTTGCTCTTCCCAATTCTTTCTAACCACCTCTGATTTATTCTTATAGTTATCATGCAATATTTTATATGCTCTACTAATTATTCCTTTTTTAATGGCAGCTTCTGTTCTAGATTCTATTAAAAACTCTACCGGTGCTGGTCTTTCATTTAGGATCCCCCTATTTTTTTTCTCTTTGCCTATACTCTGATATCAATACCTGATAGAGAAGCCAATCTCTAACCTGCAGTCCAAATAAATTCTTGGCGTCTTCCCATTCTATTATCTTTCCCTCTCTAGTTATTGCTCCCAGTACCTTGGTTCCTTTGCCAGTTTTCTCCAATAAATTGCGGCAACCTCTTATCTATTGTCTCTATCCCTAATTGCAGTCATACCTATTGGCAGAATCTCCTTTCTCCATTCCTGTGTTGGTTTTGTCCTTAGAATACTTTCTGCTACTTTATGGACATAATATTTTAAATGATTATTGTTATTCTCCTTAAAGGCCTGTATCCAACATCCCAGTCTCTCCTTGTTTCTTGAGCTTCCCCCATGTTTCATCATCATCCCTTTCTACTTTGAATTATAGTTTTCTGCTTGTGCTGTGTATAGGAGTCTTAACTGTGTAGCTCTGAAATACCTCTTCAAATTGGGTAACCCCAATCCTTCCTGCTCTACTGGAAGAATGAGCTTGTTGCACTTAACTCTTGCCCTCTTCCCCTCCCAGATAAAGTCCTTCAGCTCTTTATTGCTAGCCACAACTTCAACTATGGTTGATAAAAATATGCCTGACCTGTATATAAAGCTAAAGGGACTAAAATATTCTAACTGCTTGTATCTTACTATCTATATCCATATAACAATGCTTCCATTTTCACAATTTTTCTATTATCTTTTGTTTAATCTCTTCCCACATATCCTTAGCTGCCACACTAAAATAATTTTTAATCCATACTCCCAAATATTTCATTTTATCATATCTTCCTGAACCAGTTCATGTGTGACTACATAATTTACTACTATTGCCTTTGTTTTAGCTTCATTAATTTTGCATCCCATAAAGATCTGAAACTGTCTCAAAATGTTCCACAGCACTGTAATATTTTTTTCTGGTTTTGTCAGGTACAAAATAATATCTGAAAATAAAGACAGCTTTTCTTGACTACCATACCAATTATATACTTGAATTTCTGAGTCCCTTATTTTATTTAACAATGGCTCTACATATACTGCAAATAATAAAGAGGAAAGAGGACGCCCCTGCCTGCTTCATCTGATCAAGCAGAAAATATCAGAGAGGACCCCACCCATTTAATTTTCACCTCTGATCCATCATACATTCTCCTAATCAGCCTTATATTTTTTTCAGGAAATGCAAATGCTTCCATTGCCCGGCTCATAAAGTCCCAGCTTACTCTGTCAAATGCCTTTTCTGCATTAAGGTACACCAACAAACAATGAAATTTTCTTACATTCTGCTTCCCTCTGGATCATCAATGTTCTGTTAATGTTGTCAAATGTTTGCATTCCCTCGACAAAACCACATTGATCCATATCTATCAAGTTTGGCTTTACTTTTGCCATTCTTTTAGCCATTATAGACATGAACACTTTATAATCATGGTTTAGTATTGAAAATGGTCTGTATGAAGCTGGAGCTGATGGATCTTTACCCTCTTTAGGTATTACATCTACCACTGCTTTCTTCCAGGATTGTGGTACTTCTCCTCCTCTTAAGATAGCATTAAACAAACTTTCCAGATCTTTATCATTTTTTTTTCTCCTAGCTTCCAAGCTTCCACAGGGATATCATCTATTCTTGGGGACTTTCCTGTAGATTGGTTATACATCAGCAATTTTATCTCAGCTCCTCCTCTCCTAACTGTTAGTAATACAGCCTCATCTACCTCTAACTATGGCATATTTAACTATTCCATAAACATTTGCATTTGTATCTTTTCTTGATCTTCATATTTCTCTGCTTTATAGAGACTGTCATAGAATTTCTGAAATATTTCTAATACCTCTACAGGATCTCTTTGTTACTTTCCTTGTTATAGGATTCCTAAGCTTAGTGACAGCCCTTTCTACTTTCTGTTGCCTGAGTCGTTGTGCTAAAAGTTTTTGTTCTCTAATGTTATCATCAAAAAACAGTTGATTACCAGGAATCATTCTAAGTTTGGGCATATTATCAAGGTAATCCTTTATTTTCTGCCTACCATTCTGCAGTTGACCCTCTTCTTGTTCTGTGAGATTCCCCCTATTCTGCAATACTTTCACATTTGTCAGTCCATCTAAATAATTCTTGTTACTTCTTACCCATAGCTCCCTTTCATTTCCACCCTATTTTCAACTCCACCTTAATTTTATCCCACTCCCACTCCCTAGCTATATTTTCAGAAGCAATTTCTATCCTCTCTAACAACACCTAAATAGTCTCCACTACCCATTCCTTAAATTCCTCTCTTTTCAACAGATAGGTGGGAAAGTGCAAATGTCTCATTTTTATTTCATTACTTTGTGTTTTTATTCAGCTATTATTGGCTCCTGATCGGAAATAGTTATTGGGTGGGTATCAAGATCTTCAATTAAATGCACATGTTCCTGTGAAATGTAAATTCTGTCTAGCCTAGCCCAGTTTTTATATCTTGGGGAACAATATGTAAATTCACACCAAACTCCTTTTACTGAATTCACATCTCCCATGCTAAATATTTTCATAAATTTCTTCAAAACTCTACCCTCCTTTGTTATAGTTTCCCTTCTGGACCCCCCAGACACATCTTCACTGCTGCAAATCAAGTTCCAGTCCCCACCTATAACTAATATTCCTTGCTGAAAACTGATTATTTCTCCCAGAATTTTCTTAAGCTCCATTACAGCAGTTTTAGGTGGAATGTAAATACATGCCAATGTAATCCTCCTCCCTTGCCAGTAGCCCCTTAGTAGTACATATCTACCATTATTATATGTTTTATCCTTGTCTATCACTATTAGAGCTCCTCTTGTAATTAATATAAATACTCCTCTTTTCCTTTGTCCCAGGTATTCCACTGAATAACCATCCTGAAAATCTTTCTTTATCAAATTCACGTTCGGTTCTTTCTGTGTGTGTCTCCTCTAACATAGCTATTTGCACTCTACATTTTTAATATAGTTCACTAATCTTTCTTGTTAGTATTTATCTTTGAGGCCATTTACATTTATAGACAGTAAACAAAGCATCATTGTATTAAAAAGTTATTATTCCCATCTTTTATGTATAACACTTTTTTTGTTAAATGTCTAGTTCCAGCTTTTGTGTAACATGCATACACTGTTTGGAATGTTGAACTTTTATACAGCTATTTCTTGTCATATACACTATGTCACATCCTATAAAACTTTTATTGAAACTCCTCAAGCAAAATAAAAATACACCCCCCAGTGCTCCTCTAAAACTTATTAACTTAATACTAACACACTGAACTATGTACACCTTCAAATATTGGAGTTTTGCCCTCCTAATAGGAACAAAAGTCCCAAACTGACAGCCACATTCACAGATTTGAGTTAGCCTAAAAGAAAGGTCATCCATGCTAAGACGCATGGTGCAGCCTGTGCTTCTACTAATTGCTGATTGGTTTTGTATTAACTTTATAGCTCTGAAATTAAATGAGTTTGTGGATAATATCAGTGAAGAGGAACAGAACATTATTTCCCCATTATATGAATATATGAATGCTGTTATTGAGGGTCGATTGACATAAAAAGGAAATTTGTCCAAGCTATATAAGTTAATTATAAATAATAATAATAATTTCAATGCAAAATTCTGGAATTTTTTAGATGGTAGTGGATTGAGTGACTCAACAGATGGCAAAAATAAAGCTTTGATACTGAAATCAGTTAGTCAAACTTCTTCAGGTTTATGCTGGAACATTTTTATGTGGAAATATATGCAGAGAATGTTTGCTATGCCATATAAAATCTCTAAGTTCAGTAAAATGACTCCTTCAGTTTGTTGGAGATGTAGTAAAGATGTGAAAGTTGATTGGACACGTATGGATTGTTAAAAATTAAATGTATATTGGGAAGAGATAACTGCATTTTTTAAGGGGTTATGGTCCGATAATTGTTGTTTAACTAGATCAGTTCCACGTCTTGTATCTGTAAAAGTCAAAGAGGAAATACTCTTTTGGGGTCTCTTGGCAGTTGCCAGAAAAGTTATTACAAAAAAATTGCAAATTGAACTTAGTTCCTATTTTCAATGATTTTTTTTAAATTTAATAAAAATACCATATCAGACTTAAAAAGAAGTGAGTAGAATAAGATATATAAATCATAGTAAGACCTTTAGTTGTTGGGATAACCTTTAAATGTTGCTATTGAAATACCAAGATTTTTAATGTGTTAATTGCATAAGATTACCTTGATGATACAATGTATTCCTGTCTTTGTGTAACAAATTGTGAAGTTGAATTTTTTCTTTTCTGTGTATATATTGTAAATATGTTAAATTAATAAGAAATTATTTAAAAAAGAGATGTACATTGGTGGTATTTGGCAGTGTACAACTCCAGAATGTTTCAGATTACAAGCCTATTTCCCCATTTGGAACTGGCCATAGACCTTTGGTAGTCCTCATTAGCATATGCTGAATAAAGTCTAGCAGAATTCTGTATGATACAGAATATAATAAAACCGTTTTTACTCCATCTTGGTTGCTTAAGGATCTGAGTCTGGTTACATTTGGTTGAGATGTTTGGAGAGAAATGTACCTAAGGGGGCATTGTATTCAGTGATAAATCTAATAAAAAATAGAGAATAATTATGTTGTCTTTGGCTTTAGAGGATATCACTGTTGAACTTAATTGGGCAGCACAGAATGATGCTTTAACTGTGGTTGATACATGGTGGTCAAAAGTTAGTTCAACATCAATGAAGGTACATAAATTTCTGACCATGCCAGTTTTCGGTGGATTGTTGTTTATATGGTATGAACAAGGCTAGTCTCTTTCCAAACAAGATTAAAATATATTTTTTAGAAATTTAATTTCTCCACATGTTTAAGGTGTCTAATACTATGATGGGAATGGACTCCATTCCTGAGTGAAGGTCAAGTTCATGAAATTAGCATTGCTTCAGTTTTTGATGTTATGCAATGACAGGAATACATTGAATCATAAAGGTAATGTTATACAAGTAACACATTAAGAATCTTGGTATTGGAATAGCAACATTTCAAGGTTATCCCAACAATTAAAGGCCTTGGGTTCAGGCACCTAGCCAGTGTGACATTTCCCTGTGGTACATTTGGTCAGGGACACATGGCTGAAGTGACATTTAGCTGCAGAGAAACATGGCTTTTTGTGAATTCCCTGTGGGCAAAGAGAAGTACACATTGCCTTGCCCACAGCTTTAATAACCATGTGCACGGGGGCAGAAGAACTAATGAGTGTTGTGCTCAGTGTACAGTACATGATCATGTAACTACAGCATGTAGAAGTGTGCTACAACATGGAGAATGTCCTGCATGTTAGTGTAGTCATGGTTAGGCTCCAGTATGCATTTTAGGTAATGTTCTGTAGATACTGTGAAAGGGATAGTAGTTCACACACACTGCTTATAAAGGTGCTGCCAATTGTGCTCTGCCCATTGGCCAGCCTGCGGTTGATGCCTGCCGTACTTCCTGCTGTGTTATATTGCCTTGTGGGCCACTGACATTATTTCCCCCTGTGCACTTGGTTATTGAAGTTGTGGGCATGACAATGCATTCTTCTGTTTGCCCATAGGGAATTCACAAAAGCAAAATTTCTCTGCAGCTGAATGTCATTTCAGCCATATGTCCCCAACCAAATGTACCACAGGGAAATGTCACACTGGCTAGGTGCCTGAACCCAAAAGTCTTAGTATGATTCTTGTCAATACCTGCAATGTAACCAGAATCCCTCCTTCTGTAGTTCATATGACATTACTTGCATTGGTAGCATATTTAAGTATTCTTGTACATTATTTTTAATTTGCTCTGTTGCTCCTACTATCATTGGAGCTATCTGGTTGTCTTTACTCCATGTTACTCTAGTTTCTGCTTGTATGTCCTTGTATTTTAAAACTTTACATCTTTTGTTATGCAGGACACTATAGTCACTAGGTAGACTCAACCAGTGCCCTACCCATCGAGCAAAAAAACAATGAATGTTCCTTCCACTAGCACACCAACCAGGTGGCCAGATGCTGACACAGCAAACCCCCACCCCACCCCACCCCAGCCATTCAGGTCCCATTGCTGTGCCCTGTATCTGACCCTCCTTAAACACATTTTACTAAAAAAAATAATTTCTTCCTTTAAGCTGTAGCAAACTGCTTGCTACAAATGTAGCAAAGAGTTGCTACAGTTTTTACCCTGCCTGTATAGAGTGCTATAGTGTTCAGGTTTAAGTTAAAAAAAAGAGTTTTTTTTAACATTTAAACTGAAAAAAATGTTTGCTACAATTTAGCAAGCAGTTGCTATAGTGCAGACCACACATGGAGCACCACAATGCTCAGATTTGACTGCAAATGCAATACCGGCTTTTAAAGAGAGATCGTGATTGTTGGCGGCACCCAACACTTTGTGCCTGGGACAGTTGCTCCTCTCACTCCACCCTAACTACACTACTGACCCTTGGTCATAAGTATATGGCACAGCCAGCAACAAGATGCACAACTGTTTCTACTTCTGTATTACAGACTCTACATTTCTACATTTCTCTGTATCTTCTACTAAAGAGAATGTGTATGTCTGTGTTCTCCACTTTCTGTATAGACTGGTCTAATTCAGTCCTTGTTGGGATATCAGATTATCAGCAGGGGAACTACCAATAGTGCCAAGCTTGTAATCATCAACAAATGTGGCCATTAAAAGGCCTTTGACATCTGCCTCCATATTAGAGAAGTAAATGCCAAAGAGGAGGTGTCCCAAGATGAAGTCCTATGAGAGACCACCAACCCTCAATGTAGGGATTATATCAGTGAGCCAGCTGGCTATCCTTTGTGAGACATGGGGTTAATGTTCATCAAGGTAAGCTTATTCATAACACTGGCAAGAAAAATTTGTCTAAAAGGACTTTGCCAGATCTAGTTAGGTAGTGTGGACAAAATTACCCTTGTCCGCTTCATTAACATTTTCAATTAAATCATCTCGGTCAAGAAGAGAAGACCTGCCTTTCATGAACTCAAACTGAGTAGCATTAAGAGATTGACAATCACCTATTTGTTTATATGCTGAACAATTATCTGTTTTTTCAGCATTTTTATCACTGTAGTTGCCTACCTGCTTTATTCTAGTTCCCAAGGCTCTCACACAGCTGATATCTGTGCTTATCAGTATACTGAAAATTGACACTGCCTTTCTAGCTCATGTATAGTACAACAGTTATTGACTATCGCTCTGATCAAGAGTGTCCCAGTCCTGCTCATTCCACTCCCACAAAACCCCAATTGCTCCCATTCCTTTATATGTGTGGCTGCTGATGTAACATCCTGCAACTTCCCCTAAAGGATATCACATACGACACCCCTCTGTTTGGCACCACCAATTCATGTCAGACTGATACAAAGAATTACAACCAGCCTACATTTGTTGACCTTTTTTAATGGTTTATTAATGTTCCACAAACGTTTTCTATCCTTCCACATGTTCAAGCCCTGTCACATTATATCTCTATACCCACAACATGAAAGGCATCAAAATCTGCAAATTAATCTCTGCAGTATTTACAACAGGATGGCAGAGCTTGAAAACTGAATGCACCTACACAACCCTGATATCATGAGAATGAAAGAGCACTGGTTAAACTGAGAAGGAAATATTTCTCTAGCCATTATGGAGTCCTATAAGCCCAATGGAATTTTCAGTCATGATAGCATGATTGATATAGGGAGTTTTGCTAGTTCTCAGAGACATTGCTGATTCCAGTTTAATAGCAGTTTCACCTAATTTCACTGAACCTAATTAACCCATTTAAGAATGTCTGACATCAAACTCACTTAAGTTATGGCTAGTCCTTATTTCTCCATACTCTGCTGCTTCACGTTTGTCTGTTAATGAAGTATTTAAAATAATTTTAAGTGACTTAATGTACAACAGCTCACTGCTTCTAGGAGTGTTAAGTTTCCAGTAGAGGGGAAATGTAAGTACATAAATACTCACACACACACACACACACACACACACATATATATATATATATATATATATATATATATATATATATATACATATATATATATATATATATATATATATATATATATATATATATATATATATATATATATATCATCTTCTTTCAGCTGTTCCTATTAGGGGTCACCACAGCGAATCATCTGTTTCCATTTCTTCCTGTCCTCTGCATCTTGCTCAGTCACACCAACCACCTGTATGCCCTCTCTCACCACATCCATAAACCTTATCTTAGGCCTTCCTCTTTTCCTGTGGTAGCTTCATCCTTGGCATCTTTTTCTCAATATACTCAGCATCCTTCCTCAGCACATGTCCAAACCAATGTAATCTTGCCTCTCTGGCTTTGTCTCCAAAGCTTCCAACCTGGGCCGACCCACTAATATACTTATTCCTAATCCTGTCCACCCTCGTCACACCCAGTGCAAATCTTAACATCTTTAACTCTGCCACATCCAGCTCAAACTCCTGCCTTTTTGTCAATGCCACTATTTCCAACCCATATAACATAGCTGGTCTCACTACCCTCTTGTAGACCTTCCCTTTCACTCTTACTGGTACTCATCTGTCACAAATCACTCCTGACACTCTTCTCCACCCACTCCATCCTGCCTGTACTCTCTTCTTCACCTCTCTTCCACACTCACCATTACTCTGAACTATTGATCCCAAGTATTTAAACTCATCCACCTTCACCACCTCTACTCCTTGCATCCTCACCATTCCTCTATCCTCCCTCTCATTCACACACACATATATTCTGTCTTAGTCCTGCTGACCTTCATTCTTCTTCTCTCTAGAGCAAATCTCCATCTCTCCAGGGTCTCCTCCACCTGTTCCCTACTCTCAATACAGATCACAATGTCATCTGCAAACATCATAGTCCACTGGGAGTCCTGTATGATTTCATCTGTCAACCTGTCCATCACCACTGCAAATAAGAAAGGGCTCAGAGCTGATCCTTGATGTAATCCCACCTCCACCTTAAACGCATCCATCACTCCCACTGCAGACCTCCCTACTGTCACACTACCCTCATACATATCCTGTACCACTCTTACATACTTCTCTGACACTCCTGACTTCCTCATGCAATACCTACACAACTCCTGTCTAGGCACCCTGTCATACGCTTTCACTAAGTCTACAAAAACACAATGCAACTCCTTCTGACCTCCTCTGTACTTCTCCATCAACACTCTAAGAGCAAACATTGCATCTGTAGTGCTCTTTCCCAGCATGAAACCATACTGCTGATCACTAATCATCACGTCCCTTCTTAACCTAGCTTCCACTACTCTTTCCCATAACTTCACGCTGTGACTGATCAATTTAATCCCTCTGTAGTTATTACAGCTCTGCACACCACCCTTATTCTTAAAAATCAGTACCAAAACACTTTTTTTCCATTCCTCAGGCATCTTCTCACTTTCCAAGATTTCATTAAACAATCTGGTTAGAAACTCCACTGCCATTTCACCTAAACACCTCCATGCTTCCACAGGTATGTCATCTGGACCAACAGCCTTTCCATTCTTCATCCTCTTCATAGCTATCCTTACTTCCTCCTTGCTAATCCATTTCACTTCATGATTCACTATCCCCACAACATCCAACCTTCTCACCCTCTCATTCTCTTCATTCATCAACCCCTCAAAGTACTCTTTCCATCTGCTCAACACACTCTCCTCAATTGTGAGTACATTTCCATCATTATCCTTTTATCACCTTTACCTGCTGCACATCTTTCCTAGCTCAGTCCCTCTGTCTAGCCAATTGGTACAGGTCCTTTTCTCCCTCCTTAGTGTCCAACCTTTCACACAACTCTTCATATGCCTTATCCTTAACCTTCGCCACCTCTCTCTTTGCCATGCACCTCATATCCTTATACTCCTGTCTACTTTCTTCATCTCTCTGACAATCCTACTTCTTCTTTGCCAACCTCTTTCTCTGTATACTCTCCTGTACTTCCTCATTCCACCACCATGTCTCCTTGTCGTCCTTCCTCTGTCCAGATGTCATACCAAACACCTTTCTAGCCATCTCCCTTACTAGCTCTGCTGTAGTTACCCAGCTATTTGGTAACTCTTCACTGCCACCCAGTGCCTGTCTTAACTATTCCCTGAACTCCACCTCACAATTACCCTTTTTCAATTTCCACCATTTTATCCTTGGTGCTGCTCTTACACTTATCCTCCTCTTCTTGATCACCAATGTCATCCTACAAACCACCATCCTATGCTGCCTAACTACACTTAACCCAGTCACCACTTTACAGTCTCCAATCTCCTTCAAACAGGTCCTTCTACATAAGATATAATCCACCTGTGTACATCTTCCTCCACCCTTGTATGTCACCCTATGCTCCTCCCTCTTGTTAAAATATGTATTCACCACAGCCATGTCGATCCTTTTCGCAAAATCCACTACCATCTGACCTTCTGCATTCCTTTACTTAACACCATACCTACCCATCGCTTCCTCATCCCCTCTGTTCCCTTCACCAACATGCCCATTGAAATCTGCTCCAATCACCAGTCTCTCACCCTTGGGTACAGTTATCACCACTTCATCCAACTCACTTCAAAATTTTTCTTTCTCATCCATCGCACACCCAACTTGTGGAGCATATGCACTAACAACATTCATCATTACACCATCAATTTCCAGCTTCATAAACATCAGTCTGACACTTTTTTCACCTCCAAAGCACTCTTAGCATACTGCTCCTTCAGGATAACTCCTATGCCATTTCTCCTCCCATCCACACCATAATAAAACAATTTGAACCCTCCTCCGATACACTTAGCCTTACTCCCCTTCCATCTGGTCTCTTGCACATACAATATACCAACCTTCCTTCTGTCCATCATATCGGCTAGCTCTCTCGCTATACCAGTCATACTGTCAACATTCAAAGTTCCGACTCTCACTACCACAGTCCTAGCCTTTCTCCTGTATGTATATATATATATATATATATATATATATATACATACATACACACAGACACACACAGCACATACACACACACACACACACACACACACACACACACACACACACACACACACACACACACACACACACACAGACACACACAGACACACACATATGTGTGTGTGTGTTTGTGTGGTTTGTGTGTACATATCTATACAAATATACACATACATATACATATATATATATATATATATTGCCCTTCCTTTGTGCCACTGTTCGTTAACAACTAACTCTCACAAATGTATGTATATATATATATATATATATATATATATATATATATATATATATATATATATATATATATATATATATATATATATATATATATATATATATATATATATATATATATACCTATACACACACATATATACATTTGTGAGAGTTAGTTGTTAACAAACAGTGGCACAAAGGTAGGGCAAGCCAGATGTACAGATACGTGACCCATCAATAAAGAATACAAATATAGGATATAGCTGGAGTATACCAGAGACAAAATAAAATCTCATAAATAACAGGAAACTACAAGTCCTCAATAATGGTCTACATGATGGAAATTGTTTTGGAGTTATTAGGGAAGACAGAAATTTATTCAGAAAATATAGCTAGGGAGTGGAATAAAATGAAAATAGAGTTTAAAAATGGGGTAGAAATAAAAGAAAAAGAGATATGGTTAAGATGTAACAAGATTTATTTAGACAGACTGACAAAAGTTAAAGTATTGCAGAATAGGAGGTGTCTCAAAGAACAAGAAGCACAAATTCACAGTGCTAAAGGGAAAATAAGGGACTTCCTTGATAATATGCATGAGTTTAGAAAGATTGCTGTTAAGCAAATGTTTTTTGATAATAACTCCAGAGTGCAAAAGCTTTTAGCACATTGGCTCAGGCAACAGAAAGTGGAAAGGGTTGTTGTCAAGCTTAGGGAGCCTATAAGAAGGAAAATATCCAGAGATCCTGCAGAGGTTTAAGAAATATTTTGGAAATTTTATGAAAATCTGTATAAAGCAGAGAAATGTGGAGATAAAAAAAAAGTACAAATGGAAATGTTTATGGAAGAATTAATTATGCCAATGTTAGAGGTAGATGAGGCTCAGCTACTAACATTTAGGCTAGGAAGAGATAAGATAAAAATGGTGATGTATAAACAATCTACAGGAAAGTCCCCAGGAATAGATGGTATTCCTGTGGAAGCTAGGAGGGAAAAACTGATAAAGATCTGGAAGGTTTTGTTTTAACATCATTTTAATAGGAGGAGAAGTACCAGCATCCTGAAAGAAATAGGTAGTAGCTGTGATGCCTAAAGAGGGTAATGATCTATCAGATCTCACTTCATATAGGCCCATTTCAATACTAAACCATGATTATAAAATGTTTACATCTATAATGGCTAAAATAATGGCAAAGGTGATGCCAAAATTGATAGATATGGATCAATGTGGTTTTGTGGAGGGGAGGCAAACATTTGACAACATTAACAGAACACTGGTGATCCAGAGGGAAGCAGAATATAAGAAAATACCACTGTTGTTGCTGGGTCTTGATGCAGAGAAAGCATTTGATGGAATAAGCTGGGTGTTTATTAGCAGGGCAATGGAAGCATTTGCATTCCCTGATAAAATTATAAGGTTGATTATGAGGATATATGAGTGATCGGAGGTGAAACTTCAAGTGGGTGCATTACTATCTGATAATTTCTGTTTGAGCAGAAGAACAAGGCAGGGGTGTCCTCTTTCCCCTTTGTTATTTGTACTATAGTTAGAACCATTGGCAAAAAAATAAGGGATTCAGAAATTCAAGGATATAATTGATATAGTAGTAAAGAAAAGCTGGCTGTATTTGCAGATGATATTATTTTATACTTGATAAAACCAGAAAAGGACATTTCAGTGTTTTGGAACATCTTGAGGCAGTTTCAGACCTTTTTGGGATACAAAATTAATGAAGCCAAAACACAGGCAATAAGATGTAAATTATGTACCCACACACAAACTGGTTCAGCAATATCCACATTTATGGGAACATGATAAAATGAAGTACTCTCGTCCCAATCCTACGGATTAAAAAGGATTCTGGTGTGGCAGCTAAGGATATGTGGGAAGAGACTAAACAAAAGATAATTAAAAAAAACTGAAAAATTGGAAGCTCTGTTATATGGATGTGGATACCAAGATACAAGCAGCAATTTTTTTAGTCCTTTTAGTTTTATACACAGGTCAGGCATATTTTTATCAACCAAAGGAGAAGTTGTAGATAGCAATTAATAAAGAGCTGAATGATTTTATCTGGGAAGGGAAGACTGCAAGGCTCAAGTGGAATAAGTTGATTCTTCCAAATGAATGAGGGGGTTTGGGATTACCCTATTTCAAGGGCTATTTTAGAACTACACAGTTAAAGCTCCTATACACAGCACAAGCAGAAACCTATAATTACAAGTGGAAAGGGATGACGATGAAACAAGGGGAAGCTCAAGAAACAAGCAGAGACTGGGATTTGTGATGCAGATCCTTAAGGAAAATAGCATTAACCATACAGAATATTATATTCATAAAGTAGCGGTAAGTATTCTAAGAACAAAGCTAACACTGGAATGGGGAAAAGAGATTCTGCCAACAGGGATGACTACAATTAGGGATACAGACAGTAGGCAAGAGGGGGCTAGAATTTATTGAAGAACACTGGTAAAAGAACCAATTTATTGGGAGCAAATAATTAGAGAGGGAAATGTAATACAATGGGAAGAGGCCAAGAATTTATTGGTACTGCAGGTTAGAGATTGCCTTCACTTTCAAGGACTGATATTAGAGTATAGGCAAAGAGAAAGAAACAGGGGTATCATAAGTGTAAAAAAAACAGCACTGGTAGATTTTTTAGTAGAATCTAGAACAGAAGCTGCTGTTAAAAAGGAATAATTAGTAGAGCATACAAAATATTGCATGATAACTATAAGAATCAATCAGAGAGGGTTAGAAAGGATTGGGAAGAGAGAATGGATAAGCAACTCAAAGAAACAATGGATGATATATGTATGTCTCCCAAATATGCAACAAAGTCTAGAAGATTTAGAATGTTTGCTTGGAAGTGTTTACATGGATATGTTTATGCCCAAGTAGAGTACAGAGAATTTTTCCTCATGTAGACAGCAAATGTTGTAGGTGTGATGGGGAAGAAAGATATGACTGCGAACATATTTTCTGGGAGTGTAATGAGATGGCAGACTTTAAAGATTTCCTGCAGACTGCTCTGTCAGAGATACTGGGTGAGCAAATTGATGTAATGAAGGAATTGATTTTTTGAGCTATGACATGGAATTGGAATTGCCTAGTCAGCGTAAGGCCTTGCTTAATCTAATTATGGTAAGTGCTAAAAAAGCAATTACTAGAAAACAGAAATCAAAGTCTAAACCAACTTTACTAGAAGTAGTGAATATAGTAACAAAGATAAAACAACTTGAACTGAGATCTTTAGAAAAGGTAGGAACAAATTAAATAGGAAAAAATAGGAAATGTAGGAATAATACACGCAGAAGAGGAATGAGGTTTAGGATAGAACGAACTATGTAATGTCTGACTGAGACTGACAGTGACTGGCTAGATTATAAGTGATGTATAATGTTTGCAACTAAAATTATATCAATATGATTTCTGATGTATAATGTTTGCAACTAAAAATCGTATCAGTATGGTTTGTTTTCATTTATATAAATGTATGATTGCTTATGTCATATGTGATAATTTAATAAAGATGTTTCTTGTTTAAAAAATACATGCAAAGCTTCCATTAAAGGCACTTTTCTTATTGGACCTCCAGTAAACAACATTGTACCTCCTTGGTGTTTAAGTTTAATGCTACAGAAGTTGACATTGCATCCCTCTGAGCCAGCATCTGGGGCAGAATTGAAATGTCTGTCATGGAAGAATATCTTTCTGGTGGCTATCATATCATCTAGGTGAGTTTTTGAAATTTTGGCAATGTACATTGACCCTTTTCTACCTACTTTTTTATAAGAAGAAAGTGTTATTGAGAACTAATCTCAATTCCATGCCTAAAGTTGCTGCTGTAAGTAACATTTATTTATTTTTATTTATTTTTATTTTCAGTTTGATGACCGGGGAGGTCCACTGGGCTCAAGGAACCAGTTTTCAGTGGAGGCCCGGGGAGAAAAGCTCCACAAAACATAGCAGACATAGTAACAATTAAACAATTAGTAAAAATTATGTAGTAAAACATAAGCACAGTAGAATATCAACATAGTATGGTATACAGTGCATATTTACATGCAAATACAATTAGAGGTCGATAATACAGAGTCACCATTATACTGAGATTTTAAATCTTCTGAGAATGCTATGAAAGAAACATTTGTAAGAAAACAGTAAATATGATTGAACTCCTATTGGGTAAGGTGGAAGGTAGTTTATGTATATGTATGTATTCATGTATTAGGCAGGATTGGGTAGGTAGAGTGCAAGTGCATTTCCTGTAATTGGAGAGGTAGGAATGGAGCTGGGTTTTGAAGTGATCAAAGTTTTGAGAAATTCTTAGAGAGGGAGGAAGAGAGTTCCATTTTTTGGCTAAGGAAAAGGATAGGAGAAGCTGACCTGAGGAACGGTTTGGTTTATATACAGAAATGAGATTTTGGTGAACAGATCTTAGAGTTCTGTGAGGGGTATATAGTAGTAAGATATTAGTTAGTGCAGGGCACTTAGTGGGTTTAAAAATGAGTTTGTGAGCTGTAGTGATTTGGAGGTAGTCCAGGTAGTTGGGAAGTTCTAGCCATTGCAGTAGGTGGAGAGGTATGCAGTGGTGGGTAGAGTACTTGGACTTGGTGGCAGACTTTGAGATTTTGTTGTCACAGGATTCCAGTTTAGAGGAGATAGAGGATGATAGGTTGATTAGTAGAGGGGCACCATACATCAGAGCTGGTAGTAAGTAGGTAGTAGCGAGGGTCTGTCTTGTGGAAGGAGATAGAAAATGTGAGTTCCTGTACAGCATGCCAAATTTCTGATGTGTTTTCTTAATGTTTAGCTGAATATGGGTGTCGAATTTGAGATGTTCATCAATAGTGACCCCAAGAAGTTTAGCAAAAGGAAAAACTTCAGTAGGGGAGTTGGCATGGCTGATAATATTGAAGGAGGTTTTGTCAAGATGGTGAGATTTAGAGGGAGAGAATAGTAGAATTTTAGATTTGTTGGCATTTAGAGAGAAGTGATTTTGAAGCATCCAGTTCTCAGTGGTGGAAAAAGCAGTTTGGGTTTTTGTTTGGAGTACTTGGAGGTTAGAAGCAGAGCAGACTGAGTTGAGTCGTCTGCATATTGGACTATCTTGGTGTTAGGAATAGCTGTGTGGAAGTCATTAATAAAGATATTAAATAGCATTGGGCCAAGTATAGATCCTTGGGGGACACCAGTTGGGGTTGGGAGGAAGGTTGATGTGCCAGTTTTCCATTCTACAGCCTGAGATCGGTCAGAGAGGTAGCTGCTGAATCAGGCAAGGGTGTTGTGTGAGAGATTAAGATTAGCAAGGTGGTTTAGGAGATGGGAATGGGAGACAGTATCAAAAGCCTTGGAGAGGTCAAGGAGGACTGTAAATACAATTTCTGCAGAGTCAAGGGCGTGGTTTACTATGTCTAAGATAGAGACGAGACCAGTTATTGTACTATGACCCAGATGAAATCCGTGTTGAGTTGGGGTGAGGAGTTGGTTATTTGTAAGGAATGGCATGAGTTAGAGGTGGATGCATTTCTCAAGTATTTTTGAAATAGGTGAGAGAATGGCTATGGACCGGAAGTTGGAGATACTATTATTTTTGCCTCCTTTGCGGAGGGGTAGGATGAAGGCTGCACGTCACAGTTTAGGAACATAAGATTCCTGTATGGATCTGTTAATGAGAATACTAATGGGGATGGTGACGCTGTCTGCTGCAAGTTTTAGAAAGAGTGAGTGGATGATGTCAGGGGCACTGGAGCCTGGCTTAAGCTTAGAGAAGAGTTTAGTTATATATGAGGTGGAAATGGGTTTGAGGTGAAAGATGAGAGATGAGAAATGAATGGATGTTGGAGGAAAGGGTTTGAGTAGGGGGGAGGAGCTGTTGTTTGAGAAGGTCTTGGTGAGTTCTGCTATGGAGTTAATAAAGAAGGAGTTGAATAGTGTGGCTATATCTGGGTCAGACTTGCTAGTGTCAGGGCAAGGACTGTTTCTGGTACCAGGGTTGAGAAGAGAGTTGATTGACTTCCATAATTGTTTGGGATTTTTGGAATGATTAGATTAAAGTTTGGTATAGTGTGATTTTTTTATCCTGTATAATATGTTTTTTGGCTAGGTTACGAAGTTGTTTATATTTAAGAAGTGTGTCTGGGTTCTTACTGCGATGGTAAAGTTTCCAGGTTTTGTCCCTTTGTTTCATAAGTATTTTGGTGTCTTTAGTAAGCCAAGGGGCTGAGTTGGTTTTTATGCATTTTGTTCTAGGGGAGGCATGAGAGTTAAAGGTAGCTAAGAAGGTTGAGTTGAAATGTTCAACGGCCTGGTCTAGAGGAAGAGTTTTTAGATTGTCCCGGTTTATTAGTTTGAGAGAATTGGAGAAAGTTGTGGGGTTATAGTTTGTGAGGTTTCGATTGTGGATATATTGAAGTTGGTCAAGAGAGGAGGGAGTTGCTCTATGGACGAAGGCTGGCAAGTGGTCACTAATGGAGTCTGGTAAGGTGCCCTTATGGGATATTTTATTAGGGTGAGAGACTAGGATCCAGTCAAGTATGGAGCCTGGGAGGGGTTGTTTTTATTAGATCTGGTAATGGTATTTGTAAGTTGACTGACATTATATAGGTTAATTGAGATGGTGAGATTATTGTTATCAACTTTGTTCCAATCAATGTTTACATCTCCTAGGATATAAGTCTCAAACTTAATATTGGTTGAGGCCCATAGAAGGATTTCCTCAAGTATATTTGTATTGTTTCCAGGAGGAATATAGAGGGCTATGACACAGCTGCTTTTATGGTTATTTAGTTGGAGAATTCTTATGACTAGTTCAGCATTGTTGAACCGAGGAATAGGATTTTGGTAGGGAGTGATGGAGAGTAGGCTAGAATACATTAAGGCCACTCCTCCCTTCCTTTTTATGTGGTCATGTCTAAGAGTTTGAAACCCAGGGGGCAGGATTTCAGAGTCAGAAATATTGAGTTTTAGCCCTGTCTCAGAGACAGCTACTATGTCAGGTAGTGTATGGTATAGCCAAGTGTGGAAGTGGGCTGTTTTGATTTTTAAACTCTGGGCATTGATGGTCAGGAGTTTGAGATATTTAGGGTTGGTAATATGGGTGGTAATAGGGGGAGTTGGATTGTTGCTGGTACTAGGTCCTCGGTTGAGATGTATGTCACCTGCTAGGCATAGGCAGTTAAAGGGGAATGAGAGCAGGAGTTTGGGTCTACTCCTAGTGTTTTGTGGGAGGTATAATAATGATTTAGGAATATGACGTTTCATTAAGGAGGGTAGAAGTTTTAGTTTGAAGCAGACAAGTGGGTTTAGTTGAACTAGGGAGGGTGATATCATGTGAAAGTGAGATATGGTAAAGTGATAATGAATGTTGAGGGTGATGGTAGGGTGAAGAGTGGATAGGAAAGAAGGGGGTAGTTCATAAGAGGAATAAGAGGTAGCATGGTATAGAGGAATCAGAAGTAGTAGGCAGATGAAAGGGGTGAGAAGGGTTTGAGAAGGCATGGTATGATGTAGGTATAAATGAACAGTTGGGTGGAGGGTACTGAATAAATAGTTGGATGTAGGGGGAACTATGAGAGTGTAAGAGGGAGGTGTTTAGAAGTGAGTAAAGTGCTATAAGGTTTGGGATAGGGAGGTGGTGAGAAAGTATTGGAGGATGAGAGGGAAGGGGATAGTGAGGAGATGTGTGTGGATTGGGAGAGATGAAGGGGTGGAGACTTTGGCTAGGATAAGTGTCAGAGCACTGGGGTGGGTGGAAATTGGGGGTAGGGTAGGGGAGCATAGTGAGCCCGCAGGGCGAATGGAGCGGGTAGAGCCAAGAGAAGAGATGATGGCCCAGAGAATACAATCAGTGAACAGAAGCTGGAATACAGGTAAAGGCAGGGAGAGGGTTATATCTTTGTAGCGATTGGACTAGAGAAAAAATGTTAAAGAATACTATAGTCCATCAGATCAAGCCTTGAGAAGTGAAAGTTAATTTCACAGACTGTCAAGTGAGGAACAGAGAGAAAAGTGAACAGGGTATACTTTGTAGGGCTGTGTAAAGGTGTTTTGCAGAACTTTCCAGGGTGTATGCTGCCACCAAGTGGTGAAGGAAGAATGTAATACCATAAATTAAAAGGAATTTACAGCTATGTCAAAATTAATTTAAGAAGTTTACAAAGGAAGTGAACATGGAGTAGCATGTAAACCTGGGAGGGGGGGTCAGTGGACTGTGGCAGGCTGCTATCATGCACACCGAGTTAGAATGCTGGGCAAGATTATAAATTGCCAACAGCAATGCTCAATATAGGTACTTACACTGATGTTCCTTCGCAGAAGGGAAACTAAGCCCTTTAGTTAGGTTGGAGTTGATTGAGCCTGGGAGCAGCTTATCCAAGGATGTCTTCACTCAGATGGGAGGGAATTCATGTACAAAAAGGAGGTAGAGGTGGCACCCGAGGGAGCAAGCTGTAAAGAGAGAAGAGAAATAAATAAATTGTAATTAAGGGGAAATAGATGGGGTTTGATAGGAGGATAGGCAGGAACAAGGAGAGCTTAGACTGGGAGAGGTAGTACGAGCATGTACTGTGGAAAGAGGATGTAAAGAAGAAGGACAGAAAGGTATATGAAGAGGGAGAGACAAGAGCAGCACAGAAATAGAAGAAAAAATAAAAATTAATCCATGTATTCAGTACAAATTGTGTCAACAATGAAGAATGCATTTTGCACTGCTTGAATGTACAATGGCTGATTTGCTTTTATTTGCAGAAAAAAACTATCAGGAAAGACAGTCACCTCCATCTTATAAACCTAACAATTTTGGACAGTAAGTCTCAAAGATTAAAGTAGCTAGATGGCTCACACATCTTGCCATATTAAATTTGACAGACTTTTTCTGATGTCTCAATGGCTCATTCAAAAAGAATAGTAACTGCTTCTAAAATTTTCTTTGACACTACATCCTTGAATGAAATTGCTGTGTCTGTGACTGGGGCTTCACTGCATATCTTTGCAGAGGGTACACTATAAGATGGATGTGATCTCTAGGGATTATTCCTCTTCTATGGGTTACAGTTATGTATGGGATCCTGTCTTAGACCTAGAGTCCTAGAGGCTGAAGAGGATGCACTTGATCATGCTTGAAGAAAAAGTTATTTTCTTACCACAACACTAGATCTAGATTATATGGCTCCATCCTCTTCAGCAAACCCACATACTCTCCCTCTCCACAACCTTTGTTCTGAGGGTGGTCTACAGGAAAATCTAAAGGAGGAAACAGTTAAGAAAGAATGAGAGATGCTTCGTTCTTGCACAGTATACTTAGAAATCCAAAGTGAAGTGAAGAGTGCTGAGCATTATGAGAGGGGGAAGAGCTAAAGCCTGGGAAAGTTATTGTGTCAGGCACACCTGAGCCTGTCCTAGACATTAAAGTGGACAGACTTTAATCATCTAAATATATTATGTTAAGTCCATAACTTCCATTTTTGTTAATCTGATTTGTATTTCACTTCTTATGTAACAAGATCATGACTGAAAAGGGGCCCCAGAGGTCCTTTTCACATATGTATAAAACAAAAAATTCCAAGCACCAAGTTTTGAAACCTGCTGATTACTAAATAAAATCAGTCTTTAGAGTTATCCCATTAATCAATGACTTAAACATCACTTGAGCCAAATATGAAACTGGACTACACGAAAAGAGACACGGAAGAGCTCTCGGATCATGTGGCCCAGGCAGGTATGACCCTAGCCCTGAGTAGCATACTGCCTTCACCCAGAATGATACCACACTATGAGGACACAATGACTGACTTCAACAATTGGCTAAGCTTCTGGTGTCATTCAAAGGGGATCCAGTATCTGTCTGCCTGGGACAACATAATCAACAGACCATGATGCTTTGCCAGAGATGGTCTGCACCTGTCGCCACTGGGATTCAGGTTAGTGGCTAAGGCTCTTGCCACTCCTATAGTGCCTTTTTTAGGCAAAGTTCAAAGGACAAAACCACCACCATAACAGGTACATGCATGCAAAATCTGAAGGTAATGCTACTCAATGCTAGAAGTCTAAACCTCAAAATGCACTCTCTCGAGGCACTCCTAAAAATGGAGAACATTGATATCTGTGCAGTAACTGAAACCTGGTTCAAGGCTCCAGAGAGCACCCCTGCAATACCAGGCTACAACTTTTACCACACTTTTTGGCTACCAAACCAGGACCAAAACACTAAAGGTGGAGGAGTGTCCATATTCACTAATGATATTCACACCACCAGGCTAATTGCCCAACACAATGCGTCTGAAATTCTCCAGGTGCAACTAACACTAGGTAAGACTGCAATCCAAATTGTAGCTTGCTACAGATCCCCCACCATGCCCCAAGATTCTCACTACACCTTTCTAAACATACTGGAAAATATTAAGATACAATCAAACACCCTAATACTGGGTGATTTCAACTACCCTGCCAATAACTGGGAAAACTACTCATGTACCAACACCTTGGCCCAATGGTTCTTGGAATTCATAAATTCCAATGCCCTGGATCAACTAATCCATAGTCCCACCTGGGGCTCCAATATCCTAAACCTGGTCATTACCAACATGGGAAATTGATGTTCCACACCTATGGTAACCCCCTTGTTGGTCAGGTCTGACCATAAGCTAATCACCCTTGACATCCACATCCCTCCCCCACCCCTCAGTAAGGAAACCTCCATAAAAAAACTTCTCCAAAGCCAACTTCATGCTACTCAAGTCAAAAGTGACAAACTTCATGACACCCATGCAGACGTGAATTGAAAGTTCAACTGCTGAATCCTACACTAAGGCACTGTATGAGCACATCCACTCGTGCATGAGTCATGCCATCCCAAATAGAACCAAAACACTCTCCTCCAAAAAAATGAAGCCAATTTGGTGTTCCCCTGCCATAAACACACTTTACAACAAAAGGAAGAAACTGTTGCAGAAAATAGGAAAATCCCAGGATGCAAAAAACTCCCTTACCAGCCTCAGTAAGAAGCTGAGATCCCTCATAAAATCCTCCAAAGTTAGTTACGAAAATAAAATTACCAAAGATTCCAAAGACAACCACAAGGCATTCTATAGCCATGTCAAGAATCTAAATGGCAATGCTCATATCTCCTCTGAGCTACAACAGAATGGCATTAAATATACTGATCCCAAGGATATTGCCAATATCCTGGCAGATTGATTCAGTGCCAACTTCACCCCCTCTCTCACCCCTTAAAGAGCCCATCTCAATACCGAAAGATTGCCAAATTCCAGTAATAACGGCCACACAGGTAAAAAGCGCACTCTCCAAAGCTAAGAATACAGCATCCATGGGACCAGACGACATCCCGGGCTGTGTACTACATGAACTACAAAATGAACTGGCAACATAATTAAGTATTATGTTTAATCATAGCCTCACCTCAGGCTTCATGCCCACTGAGTGGAGCACAGCTACAGTTATCCCACTCCACAAGGGGGTAGCCAACTTGGATCCTGGGAACTACCCCCTCCCCATCAGTCTGACAAGCCTGATCTGCAAGGTCATGGAATGCGTTATCATGGAACTTATAGACAAAGACATTGGCAACCTTCAAACACTGGACCCCACCCAGTTTGGGTTCGTAAAGGGACGATCTTGTCTCCTGAACTTGATTGACTTCTTTGAATTAGTCTCCAGAGCTGTGGATGAGGATAAGGTGGTTCACACAGCCTATCTGGACATTGCCAAGGCCTTTGACACCATCCCCCACTCTGGAATCATAGATAAACTTAATAAGCTGGACATTAATCCCTACGTCACTCGATGGGTTGCCAACTGGCTTACTGACAGAACCAACAATGTAGAAGTAGCTTACTCCAAATCAAGCTCCAGACAAGTGACAAGTGGAGTACCTCAGGGTTCAGTCCGGGGAACACTCTTGTTTGGCATCTACTTCTCTGAAGTACAGGCCAACACTAAGGGACTCTGGCTAACAAAGTTCGCAGGTGACTGCAAACTGGGAGCCATTATTGAATCCCCAAATGATGTGGATATTCTACAAAAGGGCCTTACAGTAAAAGATGCTTTGTGCCAGAGCCATGGGCTCAAGCTCAATGCCAAGAAATGTATAGTTATCCCCTTTAGGAAAAAACATGTACCCATGAATTACCACATAAGTGGCAGTACAATAAACACCGAAAGTGTGATAAGAGACTTAGAGACACAGGTGGACAGTGGTCTCACCTTCAATAACCACATCACCACAACAGTTAGGAAATGCTTCTATGTGGCACACCTCATCACTAAGGGCTTTTCATCCAGAAAAAAGGAGGTCATTGTCCCATTGTACTCATCCCTCATTAGACCCATTATGGAATACAGTGCCCCATTTGGTATGTACCTTTCAAGACATCTGCAACAACTAGAAAGGCTGCATAAATACCTCACTAAAAGAATCACAGGCCTAAAGCAGACGCCCTATGCTGACCATCTAAAAAAACTCCAGCTATACTTTCTCTGCTTAACATACAAGGCCATGTCAAACCCAGATCTGTTGTACATGCTACACTTAAAGAAATCCCAATCCCTCAGAGCCACATGCTCCAGGGATCTAAACCTTGTCATCACAATGAACAAAACATGCTGGAGTGATAGGTTCCTGGCCCAGAGACTCCCCAGACTCTGGAATAGACTGCCCATACATATCAAGCAGAGCGCATCTTTGGCCCTCTTCAAAAGGAACCTTGAAGACTGGATGGGAGATAGGAAATTCACCCCGGGGATCATGTCAGTCACCCTGCTAGACATGGGCCCAGGGAAGTAAATATTATGGGAGGAAATAGCCAGGGAACTGTTATGGTTAGGCTTGTATAGGCCCTAGGGCCAAAAGCCTAGTACTAACCTATGAACCTATGAATCTATGAACCAGGAAGGAAGCTACAATATTGTTGATATTGATTACGTTTATCATGCTAGACAGCAACATCAAGTATCTATTCCTCGTTTCAGGCATATAGACTCAATTCAGTCTTGTACTAAGAAAACAGAGCTTCAGATAATCTTAGGAGAAAAAATCATTATCTGAAATTAAGTCTTTCATCAAATTTACATCCAAAGGACATTACCAGGCTGTTCACAACACAGCAAAGCAAAAAACAGTTTTTACTAAGGTACTCAGTTCGGTCTAGGTACGATGTTGGTGCTGCAGTGGCAGTGGCACAACAGGTAGCATACTCACCTTTGACATAGAAGGCTGTGAGTCCTATTCCCACACCAGATAGCTGGATTCCTGGCATTACAGTGCACCATAAGAAGAGTGCTCCTCTCCTGAGTGTGTCATACCTTGGATGAGATGTTAAACTAATGTCCCATCTGCTTCAGCTGGTGGTGGTTCAGGTGGGTGCAAAAGATCCCACAGCACCTATCAAAAAAGTAAGTGTTCCTTCATTTAACACAACATAAAAACATTAATTACATATTTACAAAATGTATATGTTTACAGGCACATGTATAGATGTTTTTATATATTTTTTGCTATTTATCATTTTTCTTATAACACCCTCATTGTTATTCTTCCACAATTGACTCTACACCTTTCTTCCACAACCATAATCTAATTTTAGTAATATATCTGCCAAAATGCATTTCCAGTTAAACAAAATTTCATTCAATCTTTCATTCCAAATAATCCATATTGCATAAAATAAAATCTTCCCCAGGATTTAATAAAATCTGTGTAGGCACCATGTAGAGCCTACATGGAATGTACCCACATACACGACCACAGTGCCCCCTCAGCAGAGTGCCATGCATATTAATGATGGCATGCTCCCAAGGGAGAGCATAGGAACAGGGATATTGAATCCATGTAGGAAGACGTGTAGAGGCTACCCGTGGTTGTGAATGCCTGGTCAGATGTTATGTACAGGGTAAGGCTCCCTGTAATGCTCCCCACTACTGCTGAAATGCTGTAAATTGTTTTAAATGTGTAATATTTTATTTTTATGATTTTTTTTATTCTCTGTATGTTTGCATGGCATGGCACAGAGCAATGCCAAGCTGTGCTCACATATAAAAATTTGACTTTTGCTACACATCTAAAAGTAGAAAACAGATGTAATTAATTATCATAATGACATTTTGTTTTTACTTGCCATTATCATGGCATTGCACTTATGCATACATTGCCAACACCTGCCAGACATCTAAAAATAGAAAGGGGATGTAATTATTTATTTATTTCTTGTCTGTTTAAGCATGTTTGTGTGGCGCAATGCTCAGCAACGCTAACAGTTAGCCCACTAGTATATGTGAAGGTATGCTAGTTTTCATAATATCTAAGTAGCTAAATGGGTAAAGTTACAGCCTAATGCTTAGTAGGACCTAGGTTCGAGTCCGTAGCAGTCATAAGATGTCTGTAATTTAGTATATATGTTAATGGAAATATGGCACTGCTGCTCTGTGCTGAGCACTGCTTAAACATACTAATAACTGCTGTTTGTGTGGTGCTAAGCTTCACTAAAACCTCGGTTGTGCGAGTTTTTGTGCTGTTTAGCTCTGCTTAGCTGGTTTGCGTGCTGCTGCTAAGTGACACAGTGCTTTTTTGAATATTGCTCAATGACATATAAGGGTGGGAAAGCAGCCTATATTAGGCACAATAGGCAGGAATTTTGCACCATTCTTTGGAGTCTGCTTATCTGCTGATATGCCAGGCAGTGTTAGAGAGGGTGCATGCTTTTGGGCACAGATATGGGGCGTGCAGGAGTCCAGGGTCTTTTCTGGGCTCCTGATAAAGAATTATGAACCCAGGCTGATGCAGGGCAGTTTCCAGGGCTCAGAATGTAAGGCAGAGGCTTGGGACCGGTTGGCCAGGGAACTTACCAGTGCTACTGGTATCCCCCACACTCATAAGCAGTGTCATCACCATTATGATGACCTGAAGAGGAGAAAGAGGGCAACCTTGGACTCCTGGGTCCAAGAGGCAAGAGCTGGGCATGTCCCACAAGTATGTAAGTATGTTTTCCACTGTTTTACCAAAATGCAAACTGAATGTCAGCAAAACTGGTATGCATGATGGTGTGCTTCTCGCCCAACAGCTGCAGCCGAGAAGACTTGAGTCCCATGCCGGGCACATGGCCAGGTTGTGCCGTCAGTGTGGTGAGTATGGATTTATTATGCTAACTGCAGTGCAATAAGCAAGAAAGAGTAAAGAATTTACTGCAATAAAGTATACACAATAAAAACTGTACTGCAATAAATGGACAATTAGAGCTGTAATGCAATAAATAAACAATAACAACTGTATTGCAATAAGCAATAAACAATAAAAAATACCAATAACAGTAAGCAAAATGATGTACAGCAGCATTGGGTTGCCAAAACTATTGCAGTACAGCTGTATGCATTGCTTGTCTATGGTAAGGTTGCTGCAGTCGAGTGTAATATTATAATAGCTGTAGAATGCAAAATGAATGGTCTGTTCCTCCTACTCCAGATAATAAAGGTATATGGGTGAGATAGCCAACTCTATGGGCAGATATTGTGTGTGGACTTCACAGACATTTATCAGCAATACCAATAAAGTGTTAAGCAGTGTTGTTGACTCCAAAATAAATCTGTCTTAATATATGCAGTATGGCTGTATCCCATGTATGTGTGTCCTATTGTCACTGCAGTCAAGTATAACACTGTAATAATTCTAGAATGCAAAATGAATGTCCTGTAACATGTATTACTGAACTCATAGTATGGTCCAAGGTTGTCTCCAGGCCAGTATCAGACACATAATGCTCTCATTTTCTCCCAGTCTAGGAACAAAAGATATATGGTTGAGGTAGCCCATATTATGAGCAGATATTGTGTTTAAATTTCACAGACACTTAGCAATACCAATAAACTGTCAAGCAGCATTGTTGATTCCCAAATAAATCTGTCTAAATATTTCCAGTACAGCTGTATTCCTTGCATGTATGCACTAAGTTGCTGCAGTCAATTGTTACATTATTTGCAGATGTCCCCTGCAGTCACAGCTATTGGATTCTCTTCCCATGCCTGCCAAGTATGGCATGACGGCTGTCAAGTTTATGTACTGTACAAAAACATGCCTCTCAAGTGTTACGATTTCTCATAGTGTAATTAAAAGTGCCTAATCTGTCTGTCACAGGATTACCAGAAAAATGAACACCTTATTAGCTATATAACTGCACATTATGTGAAACTGTTCTGTGTAGTTGTGTACCTGCATTTGTTATTGCTTGGCTCATACTGACCCATGCTAACAGCTTGAGAGGTATGTATGTGCTGCATCAGCTCTAGGAGAATTTTAGTCACTGTACTCAAAACTGACACTATACACCTGTAGAGTATTTATTATCAGTGTTTCAGGGATATAGTCTGTATTGTCAGTAATGGAATGTTTCTCACTCTCTCCAACCCCTTATCTTCATTTATTTATTATTTTTATTTATTATTATGATTTAATATTAACATATTTTGTTAATCTAACTATATTTTGGTAAACTGATTTAACATTGCTATGTTTTATTACTATTCAATATTAACATATTTTGTTAAAGTTACTGTTTTGTTGGCCTTATGGTTTAGTACTTACTGGCATGCTGTTAACATACTGACTGTTATGAACCACAAAAAAGAGTCACAGTCCAGAACAAATTAACCAACAATCCAAACTACTGGACACGAGAGGCTCAAAACTAGCTGTTGGTAAATAGATTGATAGATACTGACTGTTATGTTACTTAATGTTGTGTTACACATAATATACATAACATCTATTTGGATTAATAAATATGATGTTCCATTCTGTTGATGCTAACAAAGGTTTGGTTATTACTAACCTTAACTTATTGTTATAAATAATTTACCACAGCACATCAAGGTAGGCCGGTTCCGGCTGATCTGCCTACCTTGCTTCCTCTGGCTGTGGCACCAGTTCCCCAGCACATCTGGGACCCAGACCAGTGGTGCCCCCTCTGCTGCCCCTGCACTACCTGTGGCATCCGGTAGTACCACCCCACAGGATGGGGATGCCCCCCCCTCTGAGCTGCCAGTTTTGGTGTGCAGGATAGTCTACCATGGTTTTGACCTCCACCTGCACTGGATCGAGGACATGCTGGCCAACCTGGTGGGGCAGCCTCACACTGGTGCCCAGTCTCAGCCACTGCCACCCCCAGGGCAACGATGGAGCAGCGCTAACAGTCCCATAGATGGGGATGTGAGTCATGTTGCTGCCTTGTGGAGCCACATGGGACTTAGATTCCACAACACCCTTCCTATCCAAGGTGTTCACCCCCCTCTTGTGTGTCACACACTGCTCCTGTCTGCTGTCTTGTCTGTCTTGTCTGCCTGCAAATGCATTCTCACCTACCCAACTTACCACCCACACATGTCCCTATGTCCCTTGCCCAACATTCCACTCTCACCTTAAAAAAATGGGTACCTGTCCCCCCCACAAAAAAAAAAATATATATATATATATACATATATATATATATATATATATATATCTATATTGTACCATACATAGCTCTCCATTTCGCACACATGTCCACTGCACACATGTAATTTGGTCCAACTGGCTTGACAATGCAGTTATGTTGCCCTCACCCCTTTCTCTGGGGGTGAGATTTCAAAGTCAAGTACAAATTCTGTGAAAGTGCACAGTTGTTGCACAAGAAAAGGATAACTATGGTTCTTTCCTACACCCTTCCTGCATATCCTACCTACCTTTCACTATGCTTTCCCCCTTTTTGCACCCTATTTCACCACTTTACTATCTCCCCATTTTCTTTTTCTTTATATTTTTTAGCACAACACTGCGTGAAGCACCACATCATGCAGCTTTACTAAACTCAGCTAAATGGAGCTATATTGACTATAAGTGATTTTTAAATTGTAATACACAGTTACAAAATAAACACCTGCTCCATATTTCAGACCCAAGATCATCACACCTGCAGAACACTGCATTAACCAGCCAGGCCACACAATTCTTAATTAAAACAGGTGATTTAAACAAAACATAATAATCCCAGTTACAGTCAGTAAGCATGTTTCTGCGGAGCTGTGTGCCATGCCGCGCAAACTTGATTAAAAAGTAATGGAAAGAATGGGAGTGTACCTTGGACCCTGGTGCACTAGCACACCACTAGACAGCCAAAGATATAATAATGGATGTAAGTGAGGCCTGTGATAGCAGGTAAATGTGCCCTTTTATCAGCAGCATGTAGAAAGGCACCTGCTAAGGCATTAATGGCACAAGACATGTTCAACTGGAACCGTGGTACAGAAATACACCCATATAAAACCATGCACATACTGGTAGATGTAGAAAATGTTTGTCATAGGCTGTAAGTGTGCACATATATCTTGCAAATACACCTGCTACAGCAGTGACTTAGTAGCTCAGTCTGTTAAAGGCCTTGCAACCAATACATTTTGCCACACAGAGTCCTGGGTTCAAATCCAGTGGTGTTTAGCAGTGGAATTATAGTATTGTAAAGCCATCAAATGCACTCTTAATCCATACAATACATATCAAATGAAATGTCTGCAGTCCTGCAGATAGAAACACATTTCACATATCCCTATAGCAAAAGTATAAGTGCATAAAGTATCACATCATCCATTAATATGCTTTCACAGAGAAATTCAACTCAGGTACTGCAAATGAGGGCCACTAATATCACAGTGCACCACACAATCCTTTCAAACTCACAGTGCCGATTAGCACAGCTGTGCACCTAGCATACACATTTGAAGTACCTACTTGTTACAAGGACTGCCCTCATACACGCTCAGTGTAACACATGGCCTGACAGTCACCCAAATAGTGGACATATTGTTATATTTATCCTCCATGTTGGTCAAGGACACAACAAACATGTGGCTTAGTACTCTGTTAGTGATACTGTTGCCTAACATACTTACCTTAAAGACATGCCTTAATTGGACTGGAAAGGGTAGCCTCACTCTGGCTCTGCCTCTACAACAAGGCTGACATGGCTCCCACAGTTACTCCTAAAGCTTGTTGTCCTCCAAAGTGTTCACACTCTTTGCCTATGCCTATTACCTGCAGCAGCAGCTGCAGCCTGTAGCACACCCATCTCCAAAAGTTGCTGCTACAGACCTACCCTCTGCAATTAAGTAGTCTCCTCACCTCAGTAATGTGCAGCACAACATACCAGAATGGGCCGGTAATCTACATGAAGGCCTTATATATTGTACTGTGGTTGCATGTGATTGGCTGATGATAGTGCAAATCAGCTGTGTTGGCTGCAATTAGCATTCCAGAACCACAGATCCGTTAAGAGGCAATCACCTGCTGATGAGAAGCATGTTAAAAAGGCAAGCAGTTGGCTATGGGAAACCATTCTGTATGAGGCTTTCCTCACACAGACCACACATATGTAAGGTATTATCTACCAGCACATATCAGCAGAGGAGTACTGCACTCCATCAGGTATGTAACCATCTTGTTTACATCAGGCTGCAGATGTCTGAGTATACTTACAGGTAATAGGGATTACAGCAATAAGCCTTTCATAGAACTGTGATAATGACATGTCAATGATCTCCAGATTTGTTACACATACAGAGGATGTGCAAGACATCAAGGGTGGAATGTATGTTGTCAATGTGGCACACTGTGCTTGTGGAACTCTCCCTTTACACTGGTTGTAATAGCACACTGCTATTTGTTTGGCACAGTTAGTTTGGGATACTATCGGCGGGGAGTTGCCCCATTGGGGACACACTACAATAGACTCCAGTGTTGGCTGTATGAACAGACAGCAGTATCTGTCATGGCACACATGGAAATACCTGACTATCAATAGTATCCTGGTTGTATCCACATGCTTAGTATGTTTGCACACTGTGGAATATGACATGTGTGATCAAGCAGTGGATATTGCCAGCCATTCTGTCCTTGCTTTATCTCTGCATAGAGTACTTCCATGTATGTGATCCTGACATGTGTTCCCATGTTGTTGTCTTTCAGGGAACATGTATGCAAAATGCCATGCAACGAATCAGTTAATACTGGAAGGGCTCCATCAACACCATGAACTCCTACTGTCCAGGGGGAGGTCCAACAGGAAACAGTGGAAGGCATTGTAGGCTGACCTTGTCCATGATGTCAATGCCACTGATCATCAGAGCAGGACATATGAACAGGTTTGACACCGCACAACAGACATGTTCGATGCCACACACAGAAGAGCAGCAGATGTAGTCAGGTATGGTGGTGCCACTGGTGGGGGCCTGCAGTGGAACAACTACTCTCAGCCACTGAGGAATTCCTGACAAATCTAGGCACACGTGACAGCTTCCAGGCATCCATCACACCCTACTTCATGGATGTGGGTGACACAGTGTCCATGGCAGAGGAACGTGCAGGTAAGCTTAGTTTGATCAGCATTGCAATACTGTAGCATTCAGTGTCTCAGGGCATACATAGTCTTATGTGGTTGTCAGGTCTGTCTGCTTTTGGGGGTGGGAAGGGTTTCACTGCAGTTTGACTGTCATGCTCATATTTTGACCAATATAACAATTAATGCAGTAACTACTGTAAATGTGAGATATATGGACAAATTAACTTGTGGTGGTGAAACATGCAGTGGTACTGACATTACCTCTCCCTCAACTTTTCACAGGTCCATCAGGTATTGGCCAAGCCCATGGTCCTGCACCTGGTAAGCATGACACTGTTTTTTTATAGATGTAGGTTTACAGCAGTGTAATCCCTAGACTGTCATCCCAGGCCTGTAACCTGGATTGCTATACTGTCGGCACGATTACCAACTGCACACATGTATTCTGACTGTACACATGTTAGACTCATACCTATGACTTGTAGGTGTGACCACACTGATAGATGTGACAGTATTGTCAGGACACTACAGAATGTCATATGTGTCAACTGTGTAGAGTCTACACAAATGTCAACAGTGTACCTCACTGATTCTGGTGAGATTACAGTGTAATGAGATGTTATTTTCAAGTAACTACAGCTGTTAGTGGGAAGGGTACTGCCCTCGTGTCCTACTATATGAGGTTGGGTTTTCAACAGGTCTGTAATAGCAATGGCAGTGTATAGAGCCTTAGATATATCACAACATAGTACTGCAGAGAATAATAGTGCAGGTATTACTGTACTGCTTTTTCCTTTCTTATCACAGGTGACTGGGGGTTGGTGTCTGTCCCCTACACAATCTGATGTCAGTGTCTCCTCAGGCTCTGATAATGACCTGGCCACAGATCAGACTCTTTAGAACTACCAGCATGTAACCCCCCTCTTGCTGACAATACAGACATATATGTCAAGAAAGCCATTTATTACCTCCTGTAGGATGGGTGACATAGTGTGACTGCACCTCTCCCTTCAGATGGGACAGGCAGGTATATAGACTTCTACACTGATGCATTATGTCAGCAGCATTACAACTGCATGAACTCAGCTGTACGGGAGAGGAGGGACACAGGCTCATCATGGTTCAGCAAACCTGACTGGTGGACAACAGCCATTAGCAGACTGTACAATAATAGGTGGACAGTGCTGTGTGACAGTTAGGGTGAGGGTGCTCCCCTTAAAATGGAGGCACTATCTCCTCAGCTAAAAGAAGCACATAATGCTGTGATGTGTAGGCATGGTAAGTGGCAAAATTAGCCACCCACATGAAGCAGAATCACAATGCACAGTGTAGTTACATGTGTGACCTCAAAGGACAGGCCCAGATTGTCACTGACCTCATACATCATGATGCCACATATGATGGGTCTGTACTCATACCTAACCTGTACTCCCATGCTGTCTGCGTCAACTACACTCCCCTGTCCCCACCACATGTGACACCTGACATTCCTATAACCTGTCTCATAACTTCCATATTTACAGAGCAGTTCTAAATTAAAGATATACAGCATCTATTGCACATGCTAACATTCCAGGCTGCATCCCACATGTGATCTGACAAGAAATTCTAACACCATTAGGAAACCCTTGCAATCATACTGACACCACTTGCTGCACACCAGCTGAGTGGACGATGGCAACTGTTATACCCCTACAAAGAGGTGGTACATCCACTGACCAACATAATTATACACCTCTTTGTCTAAGTATCCATATCTGTATGCCCATAGGGGCAATCATCATGGAACTGGTCAGCACACATATATGTGTTCTACACACAGTTAACTGTACACAGTTTTGATGTGTGACAGGGGGAACATGATTGTTGCATGTAGTGGACATTTCTGAGGCAGTCACCAAGGACCTGGTTGAGGGGATATAAGGGTGTACAACCCCCTAGACTGAGCCAAGACATCTGACTATATCCCCTGCCCAGGGAACATTTACAAAGCATCCACTTAGTCATCCATTATAATGTCATTGTAGGGGTCACTCGGCCCATTGATGGCACACATATGCATCATAGGGACATCTGCCTTCAATAGCTGATCTGTAAGCAGCAGTGTTCAACAGGTTCAGTCCTTAGTTCTCTACTGCTTGGAATCCATTTAAGCACAATGCACACAACTACTGAATGACTGTGGCTAACAATGTTGGCTGATGCCTGCAAATTGTGAGCACTCATAGAGTCTCTGTGGCATGTCACTATCCTGCAAGAGGGTATTGTGAACACGTGTGTTAACATACTAATGGACACAAACTCCAAGTATATATATATATATATATATATATATATATATATATATATATGCAGTATCATTTCCATCAGTTAGACCTATGTACCTGATAATTAGCACATCAGTTGTAACATGTGATGTATATACTTGGATTGAAAGAACTGGGAACACAGACCTGACCACTCAGGTTTACATCTTATGTGCCACAGATCACCATGTCTCTACAGTGGTATGGCAGGAATCATATGGCATAGCTGAAGCCACAGTCACCTGTAAGTGACATACTCATAACCTCCAAGAACTCTTCCCTCAGCATGCCAATATCTGAGTGCAATGGCCATTTGTTGATGTACCTTTCCAAGCAGTACTGGCAATTGCACATGACAGTATGGTCCCTCACAAGGACATTTCACGTCTTTAGTATATGTTCAATGGGGATTGTCTGCAATGAATGTCATTGTCACCTGTGGTATATAGACTACTCAGAGGTGATCTCTGCCTTGCATATGGGGCAGTGTTTGACCCTGCTTAATTGCATATGCTGCCTATCTGTAGGAGGCATAGTAGATGGATAACTCACTGTAAGGACATTAACCTCGTATGTGACATTAGTACTACATGCTTGTGGAAGAGATTTATCTAGCAGACTTAAACACACTCTTGAAATAGAACCCTGCCTAATGGCACACAGAGCACCTCAGTTCACCTCAACACATGACATCTGTATGATTGGCTGGGCAACTGTCATCTCAACACAGGACATCTGCCTGTGTCCCTCTTGGACTGGGGCAACATGTGCTGATCCTGTAACTATGGGTATAAAGATGTCTATGATCATGAGGGCTCTATGGTCATTATGCTAGTGAAGTTCAAACATCCTATGGTTCTATAACATGATGTAAAATGGTCTAACAGGCTCACACACAAACATGGCTACATTGACGCTAACACCACTTCCAATCATTGTGTACAGAACATGCCAAGGCACACACGTAGTGCAAGTTGGCTGTATGTAGACAAGAACACTTACCTATGCAATGGTACACACTACAGATCATAGTACGTGATGCACGCAACACGCCCCATGTCTGCTAATGCTATCAGTTTAGGACATATGCTTGATGACCTCAGCAGGCCTTGTTGTGGTCAGTCCTTTGGGGGGCAACATCACACGCTACAAATAAAATACTGCAAAACCCTACCTATTTTTAAGTTACCAAGGTGATCATATTTATTTCATATGGAAATACACACCAAGTAGCCTGGAAGGAGATTAGACCCCTTACCTATCTAGTATTACACACTACAGCTCACAGCACTCATCACACACTCCACAACTTAAGTCTGATGCTATACTCTCAGCTGGTAGTCTTAAGGTGAATGACATCACCAGGCCTTGTAGAAGAGAGCAGTTTGGAAGCCAGCAGCAAGTTACAGGGCAACAAACATGCATATCCATTGCAGGTGGATAGCCCATCAGGGCACGTCAGTTGTTTCACAGGGGGATATGCACACATATGCACACAAAGTATCCTGAAGTAAGATTAGAACCCCTACATATCTAGTCTTACATACTATAGATCACAGTACTTATCGCATGTGCCACAGGTTAAGTTTGTTGTATATGTGATTGCAGGCACAGTACTTGGCATTACACAAACTAAGCTTGTGTTGAACAGCATTTGTGGCCTGCAGAGTGATATTGCTTCATACTGTTATCTGCATCTAGTATCCCAGCAGTGAGATAACTGTTATCATCTTAGCTATGTGTGTACAGTTACCAGTATGGTCATATGTGGCTGTTTGCACTTAGCTAGGCAAACCTGTGTACCCTGTCCATGCATGAGTTGACAACATTATACATTACACCACCTGCTCACCTGTGTTTGTCTATGTGGCGACATCCAGCAGGCACGGGTGTCTGTGGGTAAGTGGATTATGTACTGTTTCATCCTTAGTTTGGATCTTTTGAGGCACAGTATGGATGTGTGATAGTGCAGATTTACTCACCATTACTAGGGTATGTAAGACAATACAGACATCCACACACATATTTATGTATATAACAGGGATGTATATATAAATGTAGCTGTGTGTGTGTGTGTGTGTGTGTGTGTGTGTGTGTGTGTGTGTGTGTGTGTATGTATATGCGTTATGTAGATATATGGGGAGAGTCTATGTATCATTTTAATATATATATATATATATATATATATATATATATATATATATATCAGTAAATATCTATTTGACAGTACATAGAGATGGATATACTATGAATGTGTGAGAGAGAGATGCTGACAGATGGATATGTATACATATATGTCTGTATGTATCTATACACAGCAGGTCATTTTGATGAAGGGGCAACAGAACTGGGCTCATTTTAGCTAAGTGTATTTGCTTGCCCATTGGGACTGTCAGCACTTATACACTGACTCCAGGTCACACCTACCAGTACTTCAGTCTCTAGGAATTTGTGTATTACAGACAATGACATCTGTCTCTCTTTCTGCAGTACTGCACTTCACTCAAAATGTCCACGGCATTCCCGAGCCATGCTGAATATGTGACTGAGGTTCATAATGTTACACCACACACAGAATGACAGTATGCAAAAACACTAACAAAATAATACCTCACATGCAAAAGATGTGAATACTTCCGGATTAGAACCATCAACACCATCACCCATGGTAGCTTCCCTAGTCCACTGAGCCACACAGGCTTCTGAGCAGAGAGAAGTCATTCATCACACAATCAAAAGCATAAATATGTACATTGTTATTCCTGCATTACATCTGACATGCAATGTGTGCTCGAGTTCTATGTTACAGACCTGAGATTGCCTGGTCTGCTGATATACCATTGCTGACTTACTGTTAAAGCAGTTATATGGGAACACTGCTGTGTTGGGTGTGGGGGAGCAACAGCACATGATCTGCTGGAATAGACGGTAGTCCAAATATCATGTGACCCCACTGTTTAACATCTACCTTGACTGAAGTAGTAAACATTCCAACCATGAGGCCTGGTGATTATTAGGGAACACATACTATTGGACTGGATATCTATAGTCCCATGTGGATGTTACTTCTGTACAGAAAGCCCCCTATATTTCCTTGCATAAGTGCAGCAGATCCATACATACGATACTATATTAATCCTGACAAGTAGTGTGTAGGTTAGAGACTTACCTTGCAAATGCGGCTGTGACAGAACTGTAGCTCAGGGCTGACTCTGTGTGATACAAGCAGTACACAGCCAATACATGGATAGGTACAGGTTGTGTGGGTTGCCTGGCATCAACAATTTTAATATATGTGTGCTAGTAGGAGTAATGTGTCAGTCCCTAGGGCTCTAGGATGTCAGTGAATGTGCTAAGCATTGTCTCTTAGCCAAAGCCAGGGTGCACTGGGCATGTGTATGTCTGCCTACAGGGACATCATCAAGGTTTTCCGCCGCCGAGTCCTCCTGTGACTGTGGCTGTGGTGACCTAGGCACTGGTGGAGGGTTGTGTATCCCTTCCCTTTGTTGATCCTGCTGCAGCTGTTTCTGCAGGATCATATTGTGCAGCATGGTACATACTATGAACATATGTGCACATGTGGCTGGAGAGTACAGCAGGGCTCCACCAAATATATTGAGACACTGAAACCATGACTTCAGAAACCCAAACACATAGTCTATGATGTTCCTAGTTTGTGCATGTGCCTCATTATGGCGTTCTTCCATGGGTGGGTGTGCATTTCTGATGGGTGTCATCATCCACTGTTCCAGTGCGTAGCCAGCATCCCCCAGTAAATAGCCATGTAGGATGTCGCCCCTAGCAAATATCTGGTACAGCTGTGATGCATGCCAGATATGGGAGTTGTGATAATTGCCAGGGCTACAAGCACACACATTCATGATAATCCCCTGGGCATTGCACACAACCTGGCAGTTGCTGGAGTGGTACCCCTTACAGTTGACGTAGATTCTACCCTCCTCTCCAGGTGATGACTTGATGTATACATGAGTGCAACCTATGGCACCCAGTACCTCAGGGTAGTGTGCTACATGGCAGAAGTGTTGCATATTGCATTCCCTCACCTCATGGGTGAGGGGAAAAGAAATGTGCTTACTGGCATGTGGTAGCATGGTATCCAGGAACTGGTGGAGTACCCTGGATGCTAATGACTGTGAGACCCCCATCATGTCCCTAGTTAGTCTTTGGAAAGTACCTGCAGCTACAGTAGTATCCTAATGGCTACACATACCTTTGTTTGCTAGTATCCTAAGGGCCACACATACCTTTGTTTCCACTGGGATTGGTTCCCCTCTGTTGGCTCTGGGTCTGAGTTGAGAGTGGCAGAGCTCAGTGAGTTCTTGTAGTATGTCCCTGTCTACCATGTAGCACTCTACAATCTCTAGCTCATGTAGCTCCTGGAAGGTTACCCTGGGCCTGAACACTCTTCTCCTTCTCTGTCTAGGCCTGTTGTTAGCAGCAGCAGCATTGACTTCAGCATCTAGCACATACAGATGTAGCAGACCTGCAGCAGCCCCTAGCATTCTCTCAGTTAAAATTCCCAAGTCTGTATTCCAATGGTGCAGAGTATGGGAGAAAAATCAGATTGTAGGGTGTATGCGTACTTTATAGTGCTCTGCTGAAGGTGCTTACTGTGGTTTGCACCTATGATGTATTCCACCTGCTTAGTATATCATTAACATCATTTAATGGCCCTAGTTTAAATTAAACAGGTCAAAACTAATTAATATGTCATTGGCTTTTAGACACACTCAGCACTGCTGCCCACCAAGCAAACGCAAGCTCCATATGTAAACAAAGCTTAGCACTTAGTGCACACATCCCCTGACTTCCATGCTCAGCATGGTGGCATGCCACACAAACACGTGGAAACGTGCCCCTTAGCTAAACAATGCTTAGAAGTTAGTGCACACACCCCCCACACACACTGAAAGGACATGCTCGGCATGGCAACGGGCTGTGCAAACAGGTGCAGCTAAGCTGAAATAAGCTTAGAAGTCATTGGACACAGCCTCCCTCAATGTCACCTCCTGTGTAAACACCAACATGGTTCTCTGCCTACACGAAGGGGATATGCAAACATAATTACCCCTTTATGCTATTCAGCAACTCCACCTTATTTGCATAGGGATCAGTGCTCACAGTCTGGAATCTGCACACTTCATAGCCCTACCACATTAGCAACAGTACCAATGCACCATTGTAGCCACTCCATGCAAGGTCCTGTAATACATTTCTGTCACATAATATTATTTTTTTTCCATTTTTTTATAAAGCATGTTTGCACACTGCGGCACACTGCGCAAACATACCCAGATTATAAAAAACATAAAATTAATTTAACTTATTTCCTTTAATTTGTCAGACACACAGGAGTATAGTTTCACTCATATCTGTATGTCCTATGCCATTTCTGTCCATATATCTACATTTTCACAGCCCCTTTTTTGTCTATACTCCTGTACATGGAATTTTTCCATGTACGCTACAGACACTGACACGGGGTCTGAAGAGCTGCCTATCGACTTGCTGGATCACTCTACCTGCCTCATTTGCATGAGATTCACCTGCTTATGAGGTGATTTGCATGCCATGGACCCTCCCATGTTGGCACATGCATGCATGCTGCTCAGCAGTGCTTACTGAATCTAAAATCTGCTTACTTTCATATAGGCAGCACGGCGCAATACCTGCATGATAAAAAAATGTGTAGGCTTTATGAAATTCCCCCCGAGATTCTTTCAAAATTCTTTTTATATGGCATATTCCCCTTTACTTGTAACTTATTTATTACAGGTCTCCATAGGAAATCCTGACATTCTGCTATCTTGGTACACCACTTTTTTCTTGCTTTAATGAATTTAATCACTTCTTCTGGAAAATTTTCTAAAGGATTTACATAATAGTATTGTTTCATCACATTATTATTATACCACATCCTTCTTTCTTTCTCTATATCATCAATTTTGATTTTCCATGTTAGTATTTTTCTTGATAATTTTTAATTTTTTCATTTACATATTCTGTTTCTCTTTTTCTTATTCTCATCATCTTCCAAAACGTTTGGTACTTATATAAATATTCTCAGCATTAATTTCTCATTCTCTTCCTTTTCTCACTTGGACACTCTATACACGTTTAAAGAAGCTGAATAAACAACTGGATTTAGTAACCCCAATCCCCCTTCCTCTTCACTCATCTACAACACACACTTTCACTAGGTTTAACCTTGAGCCACATATGAAATAAAACACCAGTTGCACAATTTTCTTTTCATATTTTTCCGTGATCATATAAACATTTGAAATATATGCTATTTTCCCATTAATACAGAATTTACCAGATAAACCTTTTTCCTGAATGTTAATCTATACTTCCTTCACAGAAGACATATTTCTTTCATTTCTTTGATCAAATCTTTCCATTGCATCATGACTACATCATTTTCCCAAATTTTATCCCTAGCAAAAACGCTTCATTCATTGAAAAATGCAACTCCCAGTTTTCATCCACATCACCCAAACCTTTACTTTTATCATTATTCAAACTTATTCCCATTTCCTTGAAACATCCATTCAGACAAACCAGTACTTCTCTCACCTATATTTTGTTATTAGCAACTATACTATATCATCTGTGTATGTCAAAACTACTCGAATCATTACCATCTTTTGCATCACATATCAAGCATCTTTCTTGGTATCAGCTACTTCACTCACTATCACATTCATTACCAATGTAAACAATATTGTACTCATGAGACATCCTTGCCTTATACCACACTTCATGCATATTTCTTTACTCAGCCACGTATTCACCAACACTCTCACTCTATTATCTTGATATGCTGACATTGGAGCTCTACAGAATCCTGAAAGCCCAAAATCCTGAAAACTCAAAATCCTGAAAACACACAAGATACCAACACTTACTATATTCCAGCACAAGTACATACAGAAACATATTACCCCTCAACTGTACACAGGAGGGCAAGCCCCCCTGCGCCCCCCAAGTTGGAGGCTGTGTCCCCCACCCCCCCTGCTACTTAAATATAACAACTCCAAGATTGCACTTCAGTACACTAAGTGCAATCTCGGAGTTGATATATTTAAGTAGCAGGGGTGTGAGAGGCGCAGCCCCCCACATGGAGGGTGCAGAGGTGCTTGCCCCCCTGCTTATACTTGGAGAAGAGTAATATGGTTTGTGTTTTATTTGTTTCTGTATGTACTTGTGCTGAAATATAGTAAGTGTTTGTATCCTGTGTGTTTTCAGGATTTTGAACTTTCAGGATTTCAGTCTTCAGGATTCTATAGCGCTCCCGCTGACATACAAAGTCCCCTAATCGTATTACCTATTCCATACTTCTCCATAATATCCCACAAAAGCATCATGTCCTAGTGTATCAAATGGCTTGCTAATATCACTTACAGTAAGTTTCACATCTTCCCTTTTACTGATAATATCATCCACAATTTCTCTAACATCTCATAACAATTCTTGACATCCCCTCCCTTTTATACCATATGTTCTTCCTTCTATAATATCTCACTCACATCCTTCCTTCCATTCTCCTCTGTATTATTCTCATAAAAATTATAATCTGTGTTATTTAGTGTGAAGGGTCTCCAATGTTTTTATTTCTTTCTTCCCATCTTTCTTCCATATAAATTTTAATATCCCACTACATAACTCCTCATAAACAAACTCTTCCTTCAAACATTCATTCAGTACATTTACAAAATATCCTCTCTTTGCCAGTCCATTAATTTCTTGTACATTTCATACCTTATAGCATCTGGGACTGATACTGAATCAACTTTTACTTTCCTAAGTACCTCATCCATTTCATTAATAGCAATTTCTTTTTCAAACTCTTCCTTAACTTAATCTGATTGTTTTTGTACTTTCCATTCTCTCTTATTTCCCCTCTTTTTACTCTTATGCATATTTTCCAAATGCCAGTCTGCAATACTTGTAATTTGTTCTTGTGTTCTTTTTACCTCTCCTTTTACATGTTTCATTTCCCTCATAATACTAATATCTTCTGGGACATCTGGTTAATATCCCACCAAACTGCCACCAATATGTGACCACCTCTACCATCCTGGGTTAGTAACTAAGGAACTTCAATCCTCACTACCGAATCCAATGTGAGACTGTCACTTAAACAGGAATAATATTTTACAATTTTCCCTAAGAGAACAACAGGAACACACTCTATAACCTGGGACTGGACTGTATACTTCTGTCCATCCCTAATTACACACTCCAGAGCAATGTGTCCCAGTTTAAGACCTCTGATACATTCACACTTAAATAAATTGAATCTCACACATCCAAACACTTCTGGCACAGATTTCCAGCTGTGTCCCTTCCCCCAAATGATACGGTAAAATACTACCACAAATCACAGCATCTATATCCCCTTTCAAAGGGGTGTCCAATTATTAAAATTAGATATCAAAACAAATGGTAGCATATGACCTAAAGCAGCCAGGCTCTTGGAGTGACCTGGGAATTATCAAGCAGGCTTAAGCATTCTCAAATCACTAAAGAATATACTGATTGACTAGCCACAATGTAAGATAATAAAATAGTTAATAATGAGCAAAATGATTAAAACTATAAAACAGTAATTTCAATAAACAAACATAATTCAGTCACCAGGAAAATAAAATTAATACTGAAGGATAGAAATCCAACATTTAGAACAATTCTGACTGATTAGCTATAATTTCCTATCTGACTAAATAACACTGTCTCAGATGTAAACTAAATATTACAACAGAGCAAAGGCAGGCTTACAGTTCTTGGTGAGTCCTTTGGGTATCCACTGCTCAGTACAACTGTGAACCATGAACTGAACTATGAACTGTCTTCAGCAGGCTCTTTTATAATCTAGGTTAACTGTCTCAACTGTTCCAGTTCTTATTTTCATTTCACTCTTTCAAAATCAACAAGCATCTGTTTATTACAGTTCATTCCTGTCTTTCAGTCTCTGGCAGTAAACACAGAGCAACTGAAAACATGCTGATGACATTATCTGTAAATCAGCTGATTCTGAGACAGTCTACATTTAGAATCTCCTGCATAAACATGTGCAGTTAGAAATGCAAAAGAACACTGTTCAACTCTTTAAACATCTTGTACAAACAGAGTATTAATTGACATGTAAGAACTTATTTACAACATCATAGCTAGTCATGCTGGCATATAATGCACAGGATAATCTGAAATCATGTACAAAACTTCAGCCAGACATCCTAGCACAGATGACAGTGTCTCCTCCCTTCTCCCTTGTAAACATTTCTGCCTAAACAATAATGTCTTAATTTTGTCTTGATTTTTTTTATATAATTATTTTCCCATATCATAATACTCTCTTGTATTATTTTCTAAATTCTCTAATTCATTCTATACATTTTCCTATACTTCATGGTCTGTTCCTTTTTTACATCATCCTGCCATTGAAAAAAAACAATTGTTATACTTCTTTTTAAATTCAGTCCAAGGTTCAGGCCAATTTTATAGAAGTCCTTTATGTTTATATGATCTTTCCATAACTGCAATACTTCAAAATCTCTAATTTTATCCCATAATTTCTCATTTAGTCTTTTTATCCCCTTTCCTATTGTAATATACTCTCTCTCTTCTATAATGTCCATCCATATTGTTAAATGGTCTGACAAACCCATCACAACTGCATCACTATCTGTTACCCCAAACCTTCTGATAATAAAAAATAATCAATTTCAGATACAAATGTTCTCCTTCTATAACTCTATTGACTTTTATTCCATACAGCTAATTTACTACATTTTGTCACTTTCTGTATTTTTCACTTATTTCCTTTTCTTTTCACATTTCCCCTTAAATCACAATAGAAGTCCCTGCAATTATAACTTTTATGTTAACCACCACAAAGTCTAATATTTGATTAAACAGATTCTCTCTTTATTTGCTAGTTATATAAGCATATAATGTTATTCTATAAACATGCTATCTCTACCCCATCCCACATCCACAACAGTTTACCTTCACATCCTTACCAATATTACATGTAGTATTGTCATTGTTGTTTATACAACACAACCACTCCAAAACAATGTTCACTTCCTAAGTTCCATATTAAATTTTCACCCTGCAATTTTTTCTGTTTGCAGTCTTTCTTCACTCATCAGGAATCTTATATCCTGTAGAAGAATAATACCCACATCACACTTTGCACACAATTCCAGTATCCCTTTCCATCATGCAGTGTTAATAATACTATTCACATTTACTGAAAGTACTCTAAAATTGTTGTTTTTCCTTCTTTAGAAGTTTAGGGGAAATATTTTTGATTTTTTATTATCTTATTTTTACTCTTTCCCCAACTGAATATTTTTCCTGGGTTTACGTATAAATAATCCTTAAATCCTCTGAATCAGATTTTTCACTATCTAGAACTTCAAATACTATTATCATCATTCCCTTCTACTGACATCTCTTCTTGCATTCTATATCTCCGCATTTTTCCCTTCCATATTTTTTCTTCTTCTACAGTTTCTTCTTCACCTAGTTCACTTTCTCCCCCTGCCTCTTGTCCTTCCTCATGCATGTTTGCTTGCCTTGTCCCTACTTTTTTATTATGCACTGTTAACTCTTGATAATCCATTCAAAGTATCCCTTTCTTTACACAACCTACATTCAGGCACACACCTTCTTGCTGTATGTCATTTTCTCTTCACACTGATAACATTGTACCTTGTCACAATCATTGATTAAATGAGAAAAGTTCCCAGGAAAAAAAAAACATGATTTAGGCTAGCCAACATATTTTAATGCTAATCTATGACTAGCCATAAAAACAGTACTTGGCAAGTGTTTCACCATGTTTTTTTTTTTTTTTTTATATTTCAAAACAGCTTCCAATGTCCACCCTCCATTCCATAAGTTTCTGTCATCCCTAAGTTTCAGAGTATTATCAACTATTTCACACAGACCTTGCAAGCATTTTTAATATCATTGTCTTCCAGTTCATCTGTTCTAAACTGCAAAGTAACATTTTTTAAACATTTAAGCTAATTACCAGAAAACAAATAATTTTACCATCCGTCCATCAGTTTCAAATGTTAAGTCACAAAAAGTTTTGATCCCAGTAAGTATAAAATACAGAATTGTATTTTGAAACCCAGAACAGTTAGCAAATTGCCCCATACATTGTATGCGCCTATTGCAGTGTCATGTTTTGTTCCCATTCTCACAGTCTTCTCTTCTTTTTAAATGCAGTTTTACTTCCAGTTTGTTGCTGATCTCCTTTTTTGCCTGTTGTTACTGCTGCATATGTTTTATTCACTGCATTATCTGCTGCCTCAAAACCAGACATGTTATCAGTGTGTTTCTGCTTTTCTCTTTTATTTTCTGTCACTGTTGCAAATGTTTGAACTGCTGCATTCTCTTCTGCCACACCACCTGGTTCCTTTTCCACATTACCATCCTCAGCACTTCCAAAAAGGTTTCTGCCATCTCACCTCATAAAACAGCAGAGCTCTCACCTGGATCATCCTGCTTAATTAATCTTAACAGAACATCATCTGCAAGCCCCCTAATGTCAGTTCTGTTATTTACACCACTTCAACAGACTCACTTACTTTCTTCTTCATGTAGACAACTAACTCTGCTTATTTGTAACTCCACCACACAGGAATCTTTGTTTACATTCTGTAGCTTCATATCAAACAAAATTTTCTCCAAATTCTCACTTTCCACCTCCAAACTCTCCATAGCTTTTCTGTCCTGCTCCATGCTGCTGCTTCCCTTAGGTCTCTACCTTGCTGCAGGAGCCCTCTGGCACCATCTAGGACCTCAAAAGAGTAGGGGAAGTTCCCTGATGCCCTGGCCAAATTTCCCTACTAGTATAAATACCACCTTTGGTTTCCCTAAAAACAGGCCACTAGCCTTGTTGGACTGACCTGGTCAACAAAGGATAAATAAATAATTAATTAATTACTTAAATAAATAAATAAATAAATAAAATTAGTATAAATGTATGTCTTGCTGAACAATAAACAATCACATGCTACACTGGCTTCTATGATGCTCTAAGAGCCAGGAAAAGAAACACTGTAACAAAGTTGTCTGCTGGTGACATGATGTGCAAAGTTCTGAATACTGTAACCAAACCAGCTGCAAGAAACTTGGCGTCTTGGTATTAAAGGTGGCAGTACATCATGAGCAGTAGATGGCTGTGTAAACAAATGAAATAAAATTCAAACTATAAAACAGAAGTCTTTTGAATAAAGCAGTCACCTCATCAACTTATTTTTGTAATTTCCCAAAGTTAGACTTATGTCGCACTTCAGCATCCGGATACAACCCACTGAAGTACCTAAGGTGAGGTAGGTTACTTACTGGCAGCTGCAGTAATGAGCTTAAAGACTGTAGTTAAACAAGGTCTGAAGTCCAAAATAGTCAGCAACATTATCTAACTAATAGCTCCATACTGAGAAGAATCTTAATGAGCCAAAAGGAGACTACATTCAAGATAATAAGAATAAAAATAAAGTAAAAAAAGTTTTTCCACTGCAGATGGCCTGTTTGACATAAGACTTCTTGATCAAAAACTCCTTTCTATTGTGCAGTATGTTCAGTTCAACAAGTCAAGGATTTTCTCACCAATGAAGTCAATAATTCTCGTATTAACTATTATATAATGAAAATAATTAGCTAGACTTCAGAATGAAGACACTGATGTATGCAAGAACTAAGCGGAAGAGCTCTAAGAACAGTATCCTTTTTTCTCTATAAAATTAAGGAAAATAATTGTTAAAGTAAATCCCAGGTAAAGCTATGGAAGTCAAATATCTTTGTAGGTATCCTGACACAATTCAAAAGAAGCGTCCTAGTGTATAAATGATAGTAGGTAAAGACAGATATGGTGTACTGAAAAAAATAGCCACAAGAGGGAGCAAAGCCATCAGAAAGAGATGTTGATTAAAAGAGTGAAACTGACAGCAGTGGCTGGAAAAAAGAAACCTATGCTCCTGTAAATTATATGATGCTGCATTTATTTAGTTAAGTCCAAATCTGCTCTTGTAATCAGAACACAATTTAATTTTAAACATTAAAAAATCTTAAAATGTTAGTGGCATCAGTCTGGATTTGAAAATATAGCATGGGTCTAATTTTTAAAGGATAATTATTAAGCTATGATTCAAAAGGAGATGGTAATAATTATGGAGACATACAAACCCCTTTTCCTATGCATTATTATTATCGCTCATTTAAAATCTTGTTTTTTTTTGTTTTTCTGCCTACAAAATAAATAAATTATATACTATTAAATGCCATACAAACCAAGATATAATAAGGTCTCAAAGATTGCTTTAAAGAGGAATTGTAGCTTTTATATCAAGATATATAGAATTCTGGGTCAAGGGTTACATATAGAAATGATGTGCTGTGGTTTTGTTTCAGACAACTGTTGCACATTGTTAAAGTAAAGAACACAAAGCCTGACACACACCATCCCCAGGATTCAACAAGCTTTGCACAGCGTGCAGGAATAGTGTGAGAGCTGCTGCAGGCAATATGACTGATATGCAATCCAGGAATAAGCTCCTGGGACATGCACGAGCGCTCCTACACTATTCCTGCATGGACACAGTCCCTGTATGCTAACTACATCATTTGCTGGTGAAAACCATGCAAATAGGGTGAATTAGCGATCCAGGAAGCAGGCAGATGTCCATGCAGGAATAGTGTAGATTGCAGAAATGTATTCAGCCAGTAGCTGAATACATTTCTGCAAACTACAAAACGGAGGCATGACAGCTCATAAAAATGCATGCATTAGAAGGGTTAGGCTTGCCAAAGGCCAAATATATGGCCATAGGCATAAAAAATAATTTAAAAATTATAAAAATTAACTTTTTTTTTTGTGGTCGATTTCGTCTGTTTAAGCACAGGGCAGGATCGGCCCGAAAATAAAAAAAGCTGGAAATAAGCTTTTAAGCCAAAATCATAATTCTGCCATAATAGTCAATGGCATGCATAACACAACAAGACCATGGAATAGCGGTTGCTAAGAGGGAAGGCTGAGTGTCGGATTTGTAACCATGCATTAGCAGTCAATCCCATGCAAATGAGGGCAATGATACTGAATCACAGATTTCCCCTCAGCGTTAGCTTGCACCCAACCGTGTAGGTGCATTAAGACCACAGTGTAAGCCTAAGAGCTAGATGACTTCATAAAGGGGAGTGTCATGCATGCTGTAAGCTTATTGGAGCTCTGTGGCCCGTGTTTGTCCTTAGCTAAACACAGATAAGGAAGGGGGTGTGTCTGAAGCTGCCTAGCAGTATTTACATTGCCTAAACAGGTGTGCACGCCACACACTGGGTTTTAAAGAAAAAAAAAACAGAAAATAGCAGCTCCATTCACATCTGAGCACTGGTGTTTGCGCGGCGCACCCCGGGGCTTAAACAGGAAGGCAATGGGAGGGGAAAATAGCAGTAGGAAGGTAATCAAGAAGAACTAGCATAGCTGGCAGGCGAAATGTATCAGAACCAGCCAATTACACAGGCAGCAGACCAGCCCAGCCCAGAACATTACTATAAACTATGCAAACACCTTTCCCTCTGTTTTTTCCCACAAACTCTACACCACTGGTGTACACAAATGGGGAAATTTTACTTAACAAAAGCAACAAAATGATAGGGGCTGCTTTTGCTCTCATAAATCAACATGTGGAAGAGGCTGAGGGTGGTGAGGATGACAATGTTGAAAACCAACCCACAGTGAGGAGAAGAAGAGTGTACAGATCCAGGGTAACCTACCAGGATCTACATGAGCTAGAGATAGTGGAGTGCTATAGGGTGGACAGGGACCTCCTACAGAAAATTGTTGAGCTGTGCCAGCCACGCCTCACACACAGATCAAACAGAGGGGAACCCATCCCAATGGATACCAAGGTATGTGTAGGCTTAAAAATACTAGCCACAGGTACCTTCCAAAGGCCAGTTGGGGATATCATAGGGATCTCACAGGCATCAGCATCCAGAGTACTCCACCAGTTACCAGATGCTATGTCAGCACATGCTGGTGAGCACATATATTTCCTCAACACCCATGAGGCGTTGACCAGCAATATGCATCTCTTCCACCAAACAGCAGAATACCCTGAGGTAATGGGTGCTATAGACTGCATGCACATACACATCAAAGCACCAATTGGTGAGAGGGGTAGAGTCTGCATAAACCGCAAAGGCTTCCCCTTCATCAACTGCCAGGTTGTGTGCGATGCCCAGGGCATTATAATGAATGTGTGTGCTGGCAGCCCTGGAAACTATCACGACTCCCACATCTGGCATATGAAGCAGCTGTACCAGAGATTTGCCAATGGGGACATCCCATATGGCCACCTAGTGGGGGATCCTGGTTATACACTGGAGCCATGGCTGATGACACCCATCAGAAATGCACACACACCTGAACAAGCACTCCATAATGAGGCACACGCACAGACCAGAATCATAATAGTGCATGTGTTTGGAATGCTTAAGTCATGGTTTTAGTGTCTGGAAAAATACGGTGGAGCCTAGCAGTACTCACCAGCTACATGAACCCAAATTTTTATTGTATGTGCCATGCTACACAATATGATCCTGCAGAAACAGCTGCAGCAGAAACAGCATAGAGCAGAGACACACAGCCCCCCACCATTGCCAAGGCCAGCACAGGCACAGAGTGACTCAGAGGAGGAACAACCTGAGCCTACCCCTAAAGCCAGAAGGAGGCATGCCCAGTATGCCCAGACCTTGGCAAAGAGGTAACGCATAGCACATACACTGACGTAGTAGGAACCCAGGGAATGACAAATCTCTCTCTGACTTGCACATACAGTAAAAGGGATGCCAAACATGAAACTACCTGTGCTTAACTATGTATAGGGAGTGTACTATGTGCATCTGACATAGTCAGCCCTCCAACACCATCCTCAATACTGGCACAGTCACAAGGTAAGTCACTCTCACTATCAGTTGCTGAATGGAGTAGTATGTTCGGCTGCTTGTATCTATGGTATGGATGCGAACATGCAAGGGAATTGGGTGGGTGAATGGGATGGCAGTAGATAGCAGACACCTATATTGGCAGCATGAAATCCATAACAAATACTAGTGTCAACACAGTAGGCATTACTAGACAAGGTGACAAAACCCACTGCAGGACATGTGGTAACCCAAATGTGTGTCCATAGGACACACACATGCATGTCAGTGAGGCTCACATACCCAACAACAGTCTCAGCCAGCAGGAGAGGTGTAGACGAACACAAAGAAAGGCTGTGCTAAGGCCTCCAATTGAGGGCAATGGAGAACAGCCCCCCTCCAGACCTATACAGACAGACTACAGCAGGTCAGTCAGTGGGATGTTAGTTCTGAAGGGTAAGAAGTCTGAAACTGAAATGTAGGTCAATAAAACCTAAGAACTGTAGCACACTGATATGCCTCTAGCCTGCATGATAGGTCAGAATACAGAAAGAAATGGAAGCCAAAAGAGTACTTGAAATACCAGTACAGTCATAGCAAATGTTTACAGTTGTCAGGTGTGCCCCCCCCCCCACAATCCTATGTAGAAATGTAGTAACGTGTATGTGTAGGTATAATAACAGTGGAGCACAGATTACCTAAGCTGGCCAAAGTAGCAGGATAGATTGTTGCATGTGTACAATATGCAGGGCTCTGTGTGTTAGGTTGTTCTGTGTTGTATATTGTGTGAAAGTGGTCAGCATATAGGCATAGAGGGATGTGTCCCAGTGGCCAATGGCAAGTACTGTTGATGACAGGGCCAAGTTCTCACAACTGCAGTGCCAAACACAATGCATCCCAGTAAGACACAATCCAGAAGTAATCCATACTAATTGTTCAGGTGTAATATCTGTCACCATCTGAAAGATGGACATGGCAAGACTTTGGGCCCAGACATACAAACAGTACACAGGTGGAAGTACCCTAGACAAAGAGTGTATAAAATGTTACTGTCAGATGGACACATCTTTGGATTTGTACATACAGGTTAGCAGCACATTAGATGGCTTTGTCATATGGAATACTGATGCAGTCTGGCCAAACACTGGCAGACGACAAAAGGCACAGGTATGAAGTACTGAGAAACCGCTGATGTCCCCGCACAAGCCAACATAATTGGAATGCCCCACATATATCTGTGAGTCAGCTGCAAGTAGCTTCCATAGCACACATGCACTCAGATCACCCCACCATCGGCCACAGGTACCTCACAGGTCATATCCCTGCTGATGGGCATGAGTACAGTATGACCCCCACCTCTGTATGAGAATATCCACAAAATGCAGCATGCTGAAGAGGTGCCCCATGCAGGTGTGTCCCTAGCTGTAAGCAGCACCCTGCCAGCATCCACACCAATGAATTAATAAGGACAGAAACTATTGCCATTAACACCTTGCACACCTACCCTGTCACCCCAGGAGAATACAGTGGCTTGCAGCCTGGGACTGTAGGAGTGACACAATGCACTGGCCTGCTACAGATGGCCTGCATCACTACCAAATGCCCTGCAGTCATTTGTCAAAGGCCTGTGTCTCACCCGTACTGCCAGTGTATGTTATCTCATGGACTCCCAAATAATGACATAACACAGTCCACAGAACACAAATGCAAGACCGTGTTGACAAATCCCAGTAGCATATCCACCATGTCCTACTGCATGAACTGTGGACCAACCCCTAAATACTGCTGGGATGAAGTGATAACTATAGGGATACTTATCAGTTATAATTTGCATAATGTTAGGAAGAGGATAGAATAACAGAGGGGGGGGTAGAAGCATGGATGCCATGGAGTGTGTGAAGTCTGAAACTCAGATGTTTGCACATACTATCCCTGCCTGCAAACACAGGAATGGGTGGCTACAAACCTGCTCATAAACCACAATGTGAAAGGGTAATGACCAGAAATATGAGCCCTGCCTCTGGGTAACCTGTGTGAATCTGTACAGCTGTGAGGTATGACCATTCGGTCACGTCGATAGATGTACAAGCATGGGATCTTCAGTCACTACAGTTCCAAGGTGCTGAACCATTTACACAGACCCATCAAAAAGTGTCTGCAGCTCCCCTCCAGAATGGCATGATTGTGCAATAATATGTAGGCTGCAGACCACAATACTGCACACAGCTGCATTCATCTTGTATTCCCCAGGAAATTACTGCAAGCAAATACGTATACCTGTCAGTAGTTGACGACATAAAATGTCACAATGTAAAACAGTACATATATTTGAATATCTGATAACACCAAAACCATGTAGCAGAAGCAGCACAGACACAATTATTTACAGTACCCCACTATTCATTGCCCATTGTGATCCCATATTGTCAACCTATCTACAGATATCCTGCAGAAACAGGCTAGTAGCTGTAGGTGTGGAACACAAATGCCTGCAATGGAGTACAAACCACCTGGAATGGATTCATGCATTCAATACAGAAGGTCATACTGGGCATGCTCCCACACCTAGAGAAATGAAGCCCATGTCTGGCAACAACAGTGGACTATACATATCTGTCATTCACAGATGTCTGTGCATACACTCCACATTGCACACCAGTCATGAGTTGCACACACATTGGATAGGAATGCACACATATATCCAAGGCCAACACACCATAATAGGTCAAACATAGATATACATAGATCTGGGGAAGAGAGTGACAGACAGTGACAAAGAGCTTCCCATCATGAGGCCTGTCCCACCCAGCACACATCCAATTGGCCAATACCACATGATGTGCAAATGTCTATCACTGTAGACATTTGCTTCTGGTAACCCTCAGCACTATAGTGTCTGTGGTGCTTGTGATAACTGTGTAACATAACAGTACAAGTCATTATTCATCTAGCAGTTGTATATACAGTCCTGTCAAATGTAAAGTTTTATGTGACTGAGTGTTGTGTGTTTGCTTCCAGAGGAATGGTTTATGGCCCATTCACACACTGCACTCCCCATTGCCCTACTTTAGCTAGCCTGCTGCTGTCATTCACCGCAAAATACACCTTTGGAGAACAGCTAGCCCTGTAAGCTCCGTGGTGTGTGCTATAACAGTGTAATACTATAGTGTGATGTACTAGTTAGGTAGGAGTTCTAATCCCAGAAATGGCAACTATGAAATTCTGTGTGTGTGTGTGTGTGTGTGTGTGTGTGTGTGTGTGTGTGTGTGTGTGTGTGTGTGTGTAGGGGTCAATGCTTTTGAAGCCAGTCACAGTCACTACACTTTCCATTACCCTTCTTTGGCCAAGCCTGCTGATGTCATTCACTTTGAAATACATCTTTGGAGAAGGGCTAGCCCTATAAGCTCGTGGTGTGTGCTATAACTGCATAATGCTATAGTGTGATGTACTAGTTAGGTAGGAGTTCTAATCCCAGACATAGCAACTGTGGAACTCTGTGTGTTTGTGTGTGTATAGAGTAATGCTTTTGAAGCAAGTCACAGTCACTACACTTTCCATTGCCATAATTTGGCAAGCCTGCTGATGTCATTCACCTAGAAATACATCTTTGGAGAAGGGCTAGCCCTGTAAGCTCCATGGTGCATGCTGTAACTGCATAATGCTGTAGTGTGATGTATTAGTTAGGTAGGAGTTCTAATACCAGACATGGCAATTGTGAAACTCTGTGTGTGTGTGTGTGTGTGTGTGTGTGTGTGTGTGTGTGCGTGCGTGCGTGCGTGCGTGTGTGTGTGTGTGTGTGTGTGTGTGTGTGTGTGTGTGTGTTTGTTTGCATGTGTGGGAATCAATGCTTTTGAGGCCAGTCACAGTCACTACACTTTCCATTGCCCTACTTTAGCAAGCCTGCTGATGTCATTCACCTTGAAATACACTGTTGGAGAAGGGCTAACCTTGTAAGCTCCATAGTGCATGTGATAAATGCAGTACTGGTTGAATCTCAGTACTGTCAAGTGTGTGTGTTTGTCATCAGTATCCTGTGTGGAGATAGTTGTGATTGTGTAATAACAGGACTCATTGTGGGGTGGGTTTTGCAAATTTCTTATACTGAGGACCTACTATATGTCACAATGTCCACCTTACAAGGACAAGAGATGTCAAACAGCAGAGAGGCTGGTGTAGACAATCCATACCCCTACATGTGACATTATGGATTGGGGAACAATATAGGCAACCCTTGTATTACCCAGAGTACACTCTCCACCCATGGCTCATATACAAACACACTTGGCTAGGCAACAACCACTATATTGGTATTTCCCTGCATATTACCCACAGATAGTAACCACGGTGTGAATGTAGTGGACTACAGAGGACATGCCACCCTGTTCCATCCCTACAATAGGCAAATAATTGCTTACAGTGCTCCTTTGCTATGTTCCCCACTGGACACCTGCAACAACTGTAGTGTCTGCAAATGAAGCCCACAAAGGAAATATCATGCCTTATACACATGCCCTGGGACATGTGCACAATTATGAAATATAGAACGCATACATGGCAAGCATTGCACAGCACTGGCCACCCACAAAAGTAACCCAGTCAAGTGGATGGTGAATACAATACCCACCTGTGTAGGCCAATCCAGGGACTACACTGCTGAGCCACACTGCGGACTATTGTCATGTGGCCTGAAGCCAAGGTATACCCTTTGCCTAGCCTTGTACAGCCTTCTGGCACAGTCAACTACTACACACTTGTGAAGCAATTAACCCATGCATGTCAGTATTGGCAAGTGTGTGTGTGTGTGTGTGTGTGTGTGTGTGTGTGTGTGTGTGTGTGTGTGGAGATTAATGATTTGGAAGCCATTTACACTCACTACACCTCCCATTGCCCTACTGTAGCATGCCTTCTGATGTCAGTCACCTTGACATACCCTTTGCCCATATATCAGCCTGGTAACCTCTGTGGCACATGTGATTCCTGCGTAATACTGTAGTGTAGCAAACTAGTTAGTTAGGAATTCTAATCCTGACCCTGCCAACTGTGACAATGTGTTTGAGTCCATGAGACAGTGTGGTTGTGTCTTCCTTGACACCTGCTTTTGTGGACAGCCACATGTACTAAACTTACCTTACCTCTCCTTTATTACTGTTGTTGATGTCACTCACCTTCAAAAACACCTTTGGACAGCTCTCCAACATGTAAGCTCCGTGATGCATCCAATAACTGCATAAAATGTAATAGCAATACATACTCAAGCAGGGGTCTGAAACCCAGTACTGGTAAGTGTGTGACACAAACATGCTTAGGTTTTACTCTCCCACGCTCTCCCTGTCTTACTTTGTCTCTGTCTGCCTCTCTCACTTCCTCTCTGGTGGATGTGGAGAAGTACACCTGCTTTGCTTAGGCAGCAGCTTGTGTTTTGTAAATGATGCTCTTGATCAGCTGATGGCCTGTGCACAAATTGCAGTCCCTCACTAGCTGATTGCATGTGGAACAGCTGTGGTATCATTTCTATAGCCAATTGCATGGAGACACATTCCTGTAACTAAGAACATCATGTGGGTGTTGGTCCTTTTCACTCACTGCAAGCAGGACTTCATGTCTGTGTTTGACAAACAGCATCACAGAGGGTAGTTGGATATACCTCTGACAACATACACTGTAGAGACAGGCCAACAAACAGGAGGGGGATGTTCCAGACATGAGGGCAGAATGTAAGTATTGATCTTCTACATTTGAACTAATGTTGGTTTAACAGGGTTT